>NC_071540.1:5514163-5799163 GCF_026979565.1 Vidua chalybeata
ATGACAATGACCCCAGATTTGAAAACACCCACTATGAATGTAATTGAGAGTCATTGGATAGAGTTTCAGTGCCCTGAGTGTGAGCGTACCCCATGTCTCAGATTTTTGGGTTTTTCCTATCCTGGCAGTAGAACATGTGACAAATTTTGATGCATCCAGAGATGCACTTTGCTTATTTATCGCAGAGCTGTTACTCTGTGTAATGTGTGAGGTACCATTTACAGCCTTGGCTCATAGGCCTGCCTTATGGGAAAGTTCCTTGAAACAATAGCCATGTCATTCATACAGAGCAATTATTCTCTGGGTTAAAATACAGTTAAAAGAAGTATCTTACAAGAAGTTAGAATTCCAGGTTATGAATGGGGTAATATAAAGTTCAGATATGATCTGTAGCTCTGGAGTGATAGCAGCCCTTTGAAATACTCAGTGTGTGTGGCCATTGTTACAAGGAAGAGAAGATTATACTAAAGGAATAACGTATGACAGTTATTTCTTTATCACTTACTAAAATGTCCCTGGTAGTTTAGCAAATTAATGATCATTTTGAAATCTTCTTTCCTTCCCTTAGATTTCCTCCGAGAGGACACAAGAGTTGGGACCAGCTTCCTGCGTGTTGCAGCCCGGGATGATGACTACAGCTCAAATGCTGCCATTACATACTCCATAGCAAGTGATGAACCAAATTATTTACAGATTAATCCTACCACAGGCTGGGTGTTTGTAAACCAGCCCATATCTCAGGTATGGTGCTTGCTTTCTTTTTTAAGCTGACTATTTCAATATATGTAGGAGGGACTGAGGTCATGAGTTTGGGTTACCCCCTCAGGTTAAAGGATCAATACATCTATTTAAATTAAACATGAGTCTAAGGCTTTTAGCTGCTGAGTTCACGGACTGTGAATTGCATATGAGCAAGGCCTGCTTTCAGCTGGGAAGCAGCAGCCACAGCACTGCCTCAGAGACTTGCTCTTCCCATTTCCCTGGCTCTGGCATGCTGATTCCAAGGGCTGGAGGGCTGTGTCATAAGCAGGGGAGCAAGAACCCAAGTGTAGCACTTCATTGTGTTTATAGGCAATGAGTCAAGACACAAACCTGAATAGGAACAAGTGTGAAGTTTTGGTTCTGATACAAATTCCCAATTTGATATATGTCAGTTGTAGTGCGTTAAACATAGCTGTCACTTAGGAAGGTGAAAGCATAATTCATGTAGTTATCTAAAATTCATTAGTTTCAGCTCTTTCTAAATACCTACACAAGCAGTTTGATATATTCATGTTTTAAAGTAATTTGTTTTGAAATTGAACTCTTGTTGTTGATGTCAGTCTTTAAATAGATATTTTTAATACTGACATTGAACTTCTAAATAGCTGACACACAAAAGTTTGGTGAAGGTGTATCCTTTCAATGTATTTTCTTTAATGAATCTAAGAACCCTACAGACCTAATAACAAGAACTGTTCGTAGGTAAGCTTAAGAACTCAGGGCCTCCACAAAGTGGGTTTTTTGGTTCTGTTTGGTTTTAAATTTTGTGTGATATTTGCTTAGGTTTATTGAGACATATAGCAAAATCTTCCAACCCTCTTAAGTAAAGTAAATAGAATTTTCATCAAATTTACACGTAGTTCATATTTTGAGTTCATCTTGAGATCTTTTTTTTCTGTGAAGTTTATTTTTAAGTGTACCTTTAATTTTATGTATTAATTTTTTTTGGAGGCCTGCTCAAAACCTTCTGTAATTAAACCTTTTTTACTGTTCAGAAGTCATCTATAATTCGAGAGATTACTGCTACAGATGGAGGCAACAGGAGCAGTAAAGTTGAACTTGCTGTAACTGTAACCACTGCAAAAAACCAGCCTCCACAGTGGGAAAGAGACAGCTATGAAGTTGTTATTCCAGAGAATACAACACGGGATGCCTCAATTTTGGTAAGGTTGTTTGTCTGTCTGCAGCTCTCAGGCTGCAGCATAACTGAACATTGTTTATTTGCTTAAATAGTGAGCTTTTGTAAGAGTTCTGTGTTTTATAGCTGAATGTCTGGGAGAATGAAAACACAAAAGCTTTTAGAAATTTTGCTATACTTGCGGAAGGGTTGATTACACACACTTTTTGAACTGTGCAGACAATCAAAGCAACTTCTCCCCTTGGAGATCCCCGTGTCACTTACAACCTGGAAGAGGGGCTTGTCCCAGAGACCAACATGCCAGTGCGTTTCTACCTGACTCCAAACAGACATGATGGTTCTGCTTCAATCCTGGTAGCTGAGCCCCTGGATTATGAAACAACAAAGAGCTTTCAGCTGCGGGTGCGAGCACAGAACGTGGCTGCAGTTCCTCTGGCAGCATTCACCACAGTCCACGTTAATGTCACAGGTGTGTGAGCGGCTCAGTAATGTCACAGTATAGTCCTGCACTGTTTTCCTTTAAGTTTTACAGTTTTCTCTCTGTGCTCTTTTTGACATTCTAGATGTCAATGACAATGTCCCATTCTTCACTTCATCCATTTATGAAGCCTCAGTAACAGAGGGAGCTGATGTGGGGACATTTGTCACTCAGGTGTCTGCCACTGACCTTGACATTGGTCAGCATGGTGAGGTAAGAAAGTGGGCACCTTCATCTCCCCTGATGAAAGCTGTGGAATAACTTCCGCAGGAGCAATGGTTAAATAGTCTGGAAATCTTCAGCCTAGAAAAGGGATGACTAATAGGGAAATGTAGAATGAAATAAAGTAGTTAATTACATGCTTCTCTGTGCTGCCAGGTGAAAAATGCAACTAAAACTAGTAGGTGTGAGGCAGAAAACAAAGAGGAAATATTTGCACAGCCTGTAGCTTAGTTGAAATGCTTCCTGTAGAATTCCTTTGTGTGGAAAGTTCTACATAGACCTAAAATGAGACTGGATAAATGAATGGAAGAAAAGATGTGTTAAAAGCTTGTGTGAGTTGGAAATCATGGGCAGTACTGCAAACTGAGTCCTTACAAAATATGGCAAGTTAACACCCAAAGCGGATGTATTCCATGCTGATCAAACAAATCAAAAATAGATACGTCCTTAGAACAAGAGTGCAAACTGAAGTCAAGTCACAAACCCATGCATATAATAGCGGGTAGAACACGGTCTGTGATCCTGAGCAGGTTCAAATGCAGCTCACCTGTGGATGTTGTAGAAATACTCGGGATCTTTAGCTGAGTTTGGGTGCTGTAGCACAAGCACTGTACAAACACGTGCTAGTGAAATCAGGAGCTGATTAGACAAATTATTTTCCTTTACAGATCAGCAGTCAAGGAAGTTAATTGGCTTTAGACCAGATTGCTGAAGCTGCAGTTTTACCCAGCTTCCTTGGCCTGATCGAGTACTCGGACATGGGACAGTTCTGCCTCTCTTTAAGTACTATTTTAGTTGTGAACTATTCAACAAAAGGAAAGTATATATTAACAACTTCTTTTTAATCCTGTAGATAACTTACTCCCTGTTACATGACAGTGGCAGAGACTACACCTGTTTTCGCTTGGACCCCCAGACAGGCTCCATTTACACCACCTCGGTGTTTGACAGAGAGGAGAAGGGCTCCTACCTTCTGGAAGTCAAGTCAATGGATGGCTCTGAATCAGCTCGACCTGGAAAGCATGGGAAGCCAAACTCTGGTAAGAGACAGATGGCTGTGGGAAGTGTGATATTACTTGGATTGTGTCTGAAAACAGAAGCTCTGAAGTACAAGATGAAATGGTAATTTCCTCTTTTTTTTTCATGTCTTGTTGGGACAGTGTCTGTTGTTCTGTTTTTTTGGTGGCTTTTTTACTGTTTATCTGTGCAACAGTTGTATCAGAGCTGCAAGATAAGCTTTACATGATGATCAAGCAAGTTTTTTGTTCTGAAATAAAGAAAACCTATATACCTTCATATTTGGAGTTTAGAGAGTGTTTTCTAGCCGGCAAAGATGTGCCTATTATCTGTAGGATGCAAATCTTTGGGCAGTGCAAGTGTTTCTCAAAGCACTGCATATATACGGTATTCAGTCAAAAGTAATTATGAAGCAGGAATATGCACGATAGAAAATCCTTTTGTCAGTTGATCGTCCTGCTTAAATAAAAACTTAATTTTGTGGCTTCAGGATGAAAAGTTATGCCTAAACACTGTACAACTGCCATATTAGGCATCAATTACTCAATTATTCATGTAGTATGTGTTTAAACAAAGTGGATGTGACATTTATTTGATACCCAAGTGCTTTTGAGTAGTGTTGGTATATAGGCAGTCCACAGCCCTAAGGGTTTGTTTCTGTATTGTCTGCATATTTGTCTCCATTGAATGTGCAGGCAGACAGGTGAAGGGACTGTAGCTGACAGAAGTGGCACAGCTGGGGGTTTGACCCTGAGGCTCCTTGTCTCTGCAGACACGGCGTACGTGCGTGTGTCCGTCAGCGACGTCAACGACAACCAGCCCGTCTTCGCCCAGAGCGTCTACGAGGTGAGCGTGGACGAGGACCAGGATGTGGGATCCACCATCCTCACAGTCAGTGCTAACGATGAGGATGAAGGTAAAGCACTGCAATCCCCCACAGCTCTGTCCAAAATATTAACCAGTTTCATTCATCTCAGCACTCCAAGGCATATTTGGTAGTGTGAGAAAAGGAAATGTCTTTCTGTCTCCAGATTTTAAAAGTTCTTTAAGTGTGCACTGCTCAGGCATGAACATTAGTTCCTAACTGTGAGTGTGAGGCACAGTCTCTTATTTCAGGAGACATGCACTAATGTGGGATGATAGGGGATAATTTCTATGCCTGCGGATACAAATTTTTTATAGATGAGATAATTTTCTTACAAGTGGGTGCCAATAAAAATGTCCTGGTTAACTAGAATAAGTCAGACTGGATTTCAATGAGATTCATTTGTTTTCTCTATGATGTTTAGTATAGTATGTATAGATAACATGTTTAGATGTATAGTTTTACTTTGTTTGTTTGATTTGAATCTAGACTTCTTAAATGCATATGATGAACTTTAGCTACACTGTTTTATCCACAAATCAGCCAGAAATTCAGCCACTAATCATGTAAAAGTACATAACCAGTGCTCATAAAAGAGAAAGGGATCAGTAAATGCTTGCATCTTTTGACCATGGAGCACTGCTAATTCATCTGCACTGTGTGGTGAAACACTGCTTTTTTGTTGTTGTTGCACAAGTCCCAAGGACTGTTCTCTGTTTGTGAAATGCAAGGAAATCCTGACTTCACTGGATTCCTCCCACTCTGTAGGAGGCTGAGGCAAATGTGGTGAAGATGTATTGCAGAAGGATTTACCTACTCAGGGAACTTTTAGTTTGGGACTTAGGCTGCCTGTCAATCTGCTCTATAGCGTTGGGCAGAGGACCTGATGTGATGGATATATGGCACTTCATTTCTGCTCTCTAAATAAAATGAAAACAGAATTATTACTTCATTGCATAGACACACTTTGTAGAGACAAACTACAGTTGGACACATCAGAATTGAAAATGCTGCTAAGTAATCTGACATAGCTGCATGTTTTAAAAGGCCACAAAAATGATAAAATAAAAATAATACCACTAAGCAGTTATTGTGTGATTTGTACTTCATGTCACCATCAGTCTACTTCAAGAAATGTGTGTTTTCTGACACTGTTGCTAATTGACAGGAACAAATGCTAAACTACGGTATCAGATCACAGCTGGAAACACAGGAGGAGTGCTGGATGTAGATCCAGAAACAGGAGCCATTTTCATTGCCCAACCACTGGACTATGAAGAAACAAAAATGTATGAGATCCACTTGTTGGCTTCTGATGGGAAATGGGAGGATTATGCAGTTATAATCATCAACATCATGAATAAAAATGATGAGGCTCCAGTTTTTTCTATCAATGAATACTATGGAAGTATAATTGAGGAACTGGATTCATTGCCAGTCTTTGTACTTCAGGTAGTGTATGCAGCTCCACGGATTATAATATTTCAGTGAAAGAGCTCAGATTACTGTGGTACAATTATGTTAAAAATAACTCAGCACATATATATTAATGAGAACTTTGACTAAGTTTTTTTATCACTGAAGAGAAGAAATGGACTTCCGTGGAAAAAAATATAAATTACAGGGATAGTAAGTAGGATAAACAGGATGGATTTGTTAATCCTGAAAAGCAAATAATAGACAATTTAAAGTAGCTATCAGAATGTAACATTTAAATTACCCGTATGAATATGAAGAATATAATATTATTTTAGTACTAAAATTGTTAAATTGTTAGTATTTTTAAAAATGTATATTTTCCTGCCCTGAATTGTCCCTGGATTTGCTATTCCCTGGCATGCACATGTTAATACCATGTCATATGCTTTTGCTTGGAATCCTTTAGACTGGAGCAGCATATAGGGTGTGATGCAATCACTGCATATTTCATACTTTCTATGTTTGGTTTTTTTTCAAAACTATTGTAGGTTATGGCCAGTGATCCTGATAGTGGTGTTGATGGAGGAGATTTGAGATATTCCTTGCATGGGTATGGTGCAGCTGACATTTTCACAATAGATGAGAAAACAGGCAGCATTTACTCCCACAAGAGGCTGGACCGGGAAGAGAGAGCACTGTGGAGATTCATTGTGTTGGCTACCGATGAAGGTGGAGGAGGACTTACAGGGTTTGCAGATGTGATCATCAACGTGTGGGATATAAACGACAGTGCACCCACATTCACATGCATGCCTGATGACTGCAATGGGAATGTCTTTGAAAACTCTCCTGCAGACACCTTAGTCATGGAAATGGCTGCAGTCGATCGTGATGACCCAAACGTTGGTCTGAATGCTGTCCTGACGTACAGGATAACAGAGAATGTGAAGAATGAGTTTGGTACTGACATGTTTAATATCAATCCCAGTACTGGGACCATCCACGTGGCAGGGGGACTGCTAGACAGAGAGAGGACTGAAAGTTACTTTCTTACTGTTGAAGCAAGAGATGGGGGAGGACTAAGGGGAACTGCCACTGCCACTGTCTGGGTTGCAGATGTCAATGATAGCGTTCCCAAATTCACAAAGAAGCTGTGGCAGGCAGCAATTCCTGAGAACAGTGCCATTGACTCAGAAGTCCTGCAGGTGTGTGCTACGGATGCAGACGTTGGGGAAAACGCAGACTTGATGTTCAGTATCATTGGGGGAGACCCAGATGAGAAGTTTTATATTGAGAATGACAAAGAATGGCAGTGTGGCACTGTTCGACTGAAAAAAATGTTGGATTTTGAGAATGCCCGTGAAAGACAGTTTAATCTTACTATTACTGTGGAAGATCTGGATTTTTCTAGTGTTGCAGTGTGCCTGATTGAAGTTGAAGACTCAAATGACCACAGTCCAGCTTTCCTTTCTCAGTTTATTCAGACAAACCCTGTATTTGAAGACATGCCTGTAGGTACTACAGTAACCACAGTGAGGGCTACAGACAAGGACTCTGATTTGAATGGGAAGATTATCTATTCTATAAAGTCAGATTCAGACCCTATGAGACAATTTGTGGTTGACCAGTTTGGTCATGTGGTTGTGGCAAGTGCACTTGATCGTGAAGCCATTCAGAAATACGCTTTAATTGTACAAGCTGCAGATCAGGGGACACCTGCCCGCACTGGAAGTGTCACAGTTTTAATTAACTTGCTTGATATTAATGACAATGGACCAAGGTTTGAAGCACCATACATGCCTGTAGTTTGGGAGAATACATTGAAGCCTGAAATAGTGCATATGAACCATACCTCAAAGCTGCTTCATGCCTTTGATCCGGATGCTGAGGAAAACGGGCCACCCTTTACCTATTCATTGCCACCAGAATATCAGAATTCCTTGGACTTTTCTCTTACTGACAACAGAAATAACACAGCTACTATAACAGCTTTGAGGTCCTTTGACAGAGAAAAGCAGAAGGTGTTTCACCTGCCAATAGTTATAACAGATAGTGGGATTCCAGCGATGAGCTCCACAACCACCCTGACTATAACAGTTGGCGACGAGAACGACAACTGCCATGAGTCTGGCCACAAGGAGGTCTATGTGTACAGCTACAAAGGTAAGTGCTAGATGGATGTGAGATCAGATTCATGAAACAGCAGAGTTTTACACTTAATTTCTTTCTTGCAGTCCATTAATCTATTTCTTTAATGGTTTACATACTTCAAAACTGCAGCTCCTGTTCTGTAAACGACTAAGTACAGTGGAATAAGTGAAATATATTTGTTAAACTCAGACCCTAGTGTGTAAAAGATTATCCACTAAAGAACTGTTAGCTGCAAACAGCTATATATTGAACTTGCAGAAAAAGCAGTATTTTTATAAATCCATAAAATCTATTTTCCATTAATGAGTGTTCACCTACAGAAGGTATTTTGCAGTTACATTTTCTGAGTTTAGTATGCCTAAATTACAAAAAATATGTGACCAGATCATACTGCAGAAATGAGAGAATGAAGCATCCAGGTTGGCTTGGCTCCAGATTTGAACCTTAAAAATCTCCCGTGTTGCTGAACCTGGACTGTGGATTTCAAAAGTATCCTTCCCTGGATTTGTTCCTCCTGCTGTTTTAGAAAAATTGATTGGATGATTGATTGAAAAATTGATTGGGAGCTGTGCCAGCTCCCAAGGGCCTGGAAAAATCACCAAGACCTGGCCCAGCTTGGTGTCTTCTTGCACTTTTCCTTTTCCTAATCAGCTCCTTCTCTCCCAGCTGTACCCCATAAGATGCTCTCCCTCTTTTGCTGTGTTCCACTTGTGTGCTCTTCAAAATAATAGAGTAGCAATGAAACATTTGGAATTAACTGCTGATGTGGTGATTTTTAATTTTTCTTTTGTCAGAGAGTTTTTTAGAGAGTTGTATTTATGTATGATTCTGGTGTTGTTTTGTGCTATTTCCAGCTTTTCTTCTTTCATGTGGCATCTCCACTGTGCTCACATTGCCAGAACTGGCAGAAATCATATGACAGGCTATGCATTGTTTTAAGAATCTTGGATCGTAACCATCACTAAATTGAACAGGAATCTGAAAATAATAAAGGCAGTAATGAATGTCACAGAATATAAAGTGCACTGAAAAGCAAAAATTAAATGCAGATTTATTGTAATTTATCTCAACAGGAAAATGGTCAACAACAGTGCTTGGGGAAGTGTTTGCACCAGATCAGGATGACTGGGACAATAAAACATTTCTCTCTGAAGGAAAACTGCACAAGTGAGGATTGTATTTCTGTCAAAATGAGTAATATTTATGCTTCTGTAATTATTTTCTCACCGTGTATTTCTCTGTGTTCAGGATGTGCATAAAGCCAGGGTTATTGAGTCTGTTAAGGGATGTACCTTTCGAATGCTCTTTTTCTTTTTCACTTGGGTTACTAGGTATTAAGAAATTATTGCATGAAATATTTTTTGCAAGACAATGCAGGATCACACCATGATGTTGATTTTTAGTCAGATGTCATCGTTAATTTACTTTAAAATGTGCATTCTGTAAGCTCTGGTTTAAAAATAGACAGAGTCCAAAGGCTTGCTTTCAGATGTTAGGGTTGATGGAATACAAATCTTGAATTTAAAAGCAAAGAAGGGAGTCATTTCATCAAAAGTGGAGGGGAATTTGGTGCTCTCCTTTGATGGCTAAATTTACAATTTAATGTGAAAACCATGATTCAGATTAGTGGAAGTTTTTTTCTGTTAATTGAAATGTTGAATTGGACCCTTAATTCCTACTTAGACATTATTCGTTCATATCATAAAGTGAGATGGTTTATGACATAACTATATGCTGTCTGAAAGGGAAAAAACTGGATGTGAAAGTGAATTTTACTCTGTGCTATGACTAAAAGCTTAAAAGCTTTATGTAGCCCAGAATTAAAGACTTTCTGTCCAGCACCCCCTGGGCCTGTTTCTTTGTTAAGAGGTCACTGTTCCATAATAATGGTCATGGAAGATTTCCATAATTGCTGATTACTGGCCCTTTGAGGTGTCCAATGAAAGTCGTGTGAGAGATTTTATACAGACTTACCCTGTTCCAGATAGAGATGTGAGAACTTGGAATGATCAGTGTGGGTTTGTCACTCCCTATTCTGACCTCATAGCCTTGCCCATGATGACTGTGCTGAACCACCTAGTTCAACTGCACAAATTCAAATTGCAAGTTCAAATTGCTTTTGTTCAAATCTGGGAGAGGCTGAGTGGCAGGAACATCTCTTTATAAGATCTGCAGATTGTAATTTCTCAGTTAAGGTGGCTGAGGTGCTTTTCTGAGGTTGTTGGATAATTGCCATAAATTTTGGCCCTATAACCTTCACAGTAACATTTAAGCCCTTCTGAATGGTGTTAATGAATAAAGTGAGTCCTCAACTTTGATTTGTTAAGATTTTCTAATTGAAGGTTTCTGTCTAGATCTTTCAGATTAAATCAGAGGACTGGGTCTTTGCTGATGGTGGATAACACTCCTCAGGGAATATACAACTTAAGAGTCAGAGTTTCTGATGGAGTTTGTCCTGATGTTATATCTACAGTACAAGTCCATGTCAGAGACCTGGAAAATGAAGCCATACAAAACTCAGCCACTGTGCGTTTCTCAGGTTGGTTTTATTTGCTGGTGAGAGTTTAGATGAGCTGCTTCTCTAACTGAATGTTCATGTGGTGTAGGTATTATTACATCAATACTTGATTTGCTACTGTACTGCTACTGCACTGTAGGCTACTTTCTGGTATGTTTCCATATTGTTAAATAAGGAATAAATTGAGAATTTAACCTGTGAGCTCCCAGGTATTCAGGTTTATCTATTTTTGAATCCCCTGACCAGATGTCACAGCAGAGGAGTTCATAAGGAGAGATGAACACGGCAAAACGAGGCATGGCGAATTCAAGGAGTTCCTTGCAAAACTGTTACCTGCAAAGCTGAGTGATGCGATTGTCTTCAGTGTGATGGGCAGGGATGGAAAACAGACAGATGTGAGATTTGCAGTCCGTGCTGGCTCGGCCTATTACAGACCTGAGAAACTGCATGCGGAGATGGCAGCGTTCAAAACTGAGGTTGGTTCTCCTCTGTGGAACTCAGCCAAACACTGAGTTTGCAGGGTGTGTATCCCAAACCTCAGTGGAAAACTATATACTGCATCAGCAGATAAGGGTTTTATTGCTTCACTCAGGATAAAAACAAGTGTTTAATTCAAGCTTTCTCCCTTCTTTTTAGTGCCATACATACTGGTATGGTGTGTTTGTACTAACTTCTGCTTCAATGAATAGTCACTGGAGAGCTGCAGAAAAATGGGTCTGCAGTGCTGCCATGGGGCAGATACATGTGTTTTCTCCAGTCAGTGTTTCACTGTGTCATCCCCAAATCCTCACATCAGCTCGTGCTTAGATACTTAGAGTGGAGGCTTGGTGTCACCCTAACAGAAATTCTGCAGTACAAAGAGGTGACACTTCAGAGGAAAAGTCCTGCTGGAAGGAATGTGTGGCTTAGGGAACAGTTGCAACAGGTAAGTGAGATGGAGACAACCAGTCCTGTGGTTGCATTTATCTCACCAAAGGACAGTTTCAAATACAAAGTGACACCATCCCCTAACTTCTTTTACTGTTGTCAGGGAAAATATTTTTGAATGGAAGATGCTTTCCTCCCCTTCTTGGTCTTCCCTAACTGTCCTGCTCTCTGACTCCATTACAGACACAGTCTGTCTTGGCCACAGCTGGATTTTTCTGTAGCCCTGCACAAAGGCAAAGTGACACTGCTCAGCTTTTCACTTGCCCTGGTCATGTTTGGGTTTAATATATGGTACATCATATGGATGATTTTTCCAAAGAGAAATCAGCACTTTCCATTTGTGTGAATATGGTGGAGTCTGCCTGAGTCCGGGAACCAAACAGGGCTGTCTTAACTTACCACATTCTTGGTGTATCTTGAATGGCTCTGTGGATTATGAGATTCTTCAGAGTGACCAAATAGGGAATGTCAGAGAGTATTCATGAAGGGTAATGACTGCTTCTTTTGCATATTTATTGAATTACTGCTACAATAAGATAGAAAATCCTATAGATTTCAAATATTCTCTGCCATAATACATGACACCCGAATTCATCAAAATGGTAACAAGCGGATTGCTTCACTTATTTTAATGAAAATATATGTTTTTATTAATTATAGGCCACCTTTCAATATTTAATTAATAGCTCTAGTGAGTAATCACTAATAGTTTACAGAAAACCAATCATAGCTGGAGAATTCCTCCAGTTTTTCGATGTGTATAACTACAAATATAGAAAATAAGTAATTAGCACTGGAATTATTAATTGAATTTCTACATAAATAATATGTTTGCACTACCTTCTGGGGATATAGTTTTACAATAGCAACTTTTATTTAGCAGAAAAATAATCCATCCTAATACTTTTTAAAGGGAGCCCAGGTTGTTTTTATACAGGTTTTCAATAACAGTATTGCATAAATGTCTAAATGTGCATTACAGACCCTCCGCTGATGGTGATAAACGTGGGCATCAGACACAGACCTGCACTGACAGGATGCATCATGTCATTACAAAGTATACTCTGTGCCTTTGGGGGCATGGGCAGCAATACATGCTACGATATTTAAGAATATAGAGACAAAGGATTATAAAGATCAAAGTTCTTACAGTGAGGAACTGAGATGACTACACAAATGAGAAAAAAAATAGAAGCACTTTAGTATTTATGTATTTTATCTTTTCAAAGCTTATTTTTAAGATATCTGCCATATGTTTTACCAGTTGGGAAAAAAACCTCCATATTAATACCTAAAGCTCTAATGTTTTAGTTTTACATTTGTATACCTTGTTCATTTGTGTACCACTGTGAGAGTAGTGAAGTCTTTTGCCTCACTCACCCAAACTCAGGTTTGGGTACTAAAAACACATTTCTGTATTTGAATCACCAAATACAGATAAAATTCTGAAGCTTTATAACAGACACATGTGCAAAATTCCCAAATAAGTGGAAGGAACAAACTGTGATAAATTAGGGGTGCAGGCTGAAGGATAAAAAGCCAGGACTAATGGCAGCTCTGTTCTTGCCTCACGGTCAGCAGCTCCGCTCCCTCCCTCCCTCCCTCCCAGTGCTTCCTTGCTCCGTTTGCAATGGAAGTTGTGGTCTCAGAGTCACTATTCCTACATTACCAGAGCTGTGGTTACACTGAGGCTCTTTTTATTTGGTACTTGGGCTTTCAGGTGCAACCCCAGTTAACAATAAAAACAGTGAACTAGCAAAGGTTAACATAGCATAGACTACAGCATCCAGTATGCTGAACTGACTGTGTTTTGTTGCAGACAGCTTGACATGAAATGTAAATTTATGGGGCACAAATCATTAGACTGAATCCAAGTTGCTACAAAGTTGTCTGTGGACATGATTATTGAAAGCAGCTCAGCTCTGCATTTTGCTGTGTCTGTATCCTTTTGTGTGAGAATGTAAGGAATAATATCTGGGTATTACTGCTGAGGAAGGATTTATCCTCGCTTGAGCTGAAGCACTCCTGTTGCTGTTGACATGTGTGATGCAGATGCTGCAGCTCTGAGGAGTGTCACTGTTCTCAGAGCTTTGGTCCTTCGAAATAATGTTATTAGACCAGTACAGATTCAACATGTTCACAATCAATCATGTCAATGATCAAGTTTTTACAAAATGCTGCTGCTGTAATTTTTAAATGAAATGTTTCCTGAGTTTTTCAAATTGCTTTTCTTGCCTGCATAACCAGGGATGTTTCTAAGTAACGCTCAAGAAACGAAACACTGCATTAAGTCTCTGATGGCTTAGATTTTTCAGAATTGAGGTAAAAGCCTTCATTGGATGGCAGTGGTGCTGTCTTTTCTCTTAGATGCAGTCAGCTCTACAACTGAACATTTCCCAGATCGATGTTGACGAGTGCAGGAGTGCCAACTGCAGCGAGGGCTGTACAAACCACCTCAGTGTGAGCGACATCCCCACAGTGATGGACACGGGGAGCGTGTCCTTCGTGTCCCTGAGCACCTCCAGCCAGGGGCTCTGCGCCTGCTCCGCCCGCGAGCGCCTGCACCAGCCCTGCTCCTCCTACCCCCGCAGCCCCTGCCTCAACGGGGGCCTTTGTGTCGACACTCTGAACGGCTACAGGTGAGCAAACCTGCACTGCACATTACTGCTGCCCTCTGTTTTTATGGTGCTGAGTGGTGCTTATGAGGTACCTGCCTGAAATACATAAATGTATACATAAATGAATACATAAATGTACTTCTGACTGGAGGAGAAACGGAAAACCCCACAAGTGCACTGGGGTGTAAACCTAATGGCAGCAGGGGCTTCCTGATGGCCTCGATGGGGCTGTACTCCCAAAAAGTGCACGAGTAACAAAGAAAACCCTGGGGAACACATAATTAACACTTGACATTTGTTAAGAGCACCTAATTCAGTATGAAGGCATGTGTGCCTTGTTTTTTTCTCTTTTCCAAGAGAGGTGAATAATAATAATAACAATAATAAAGGTGAATATCAGTGGTAGCAGTAGGGATGTAGGAGTGAAATATAGTTCAAGCAATGGGTAATAAGGAACCTAAAAAGCATTATTAGATTGTAAACTTGCTTTATTATAGCATCACCTGCCGTGCAGGAGTATTCCCTTAGTGAAATTAATTCCAGCTAGGACTTAACCTCCCCGAGTTTATTCTGGAATAAATTGATATTTGGTGTTCTGTGTTATTTAGGAAAAAAGTTGATTTTTCTCAAAAACTTGGCCTCAAAAATACTTTTTTTTTGAGGGAGTTAGTATAAGGAACAAAATGACTTTGTACTCTTAGAGCATTTTAGTAATTGCCAAACACACCTAAGATTCTGCTTAAATTTGTGTTTTGCTGATTTTTTAACTGTGATTTAAGTTCTGCATTTGCTGCATGCAAAACCATGGACGAATGGACGAATTTTGACTATTTCTTTTGTTTATGGTCTTTCAGATGTCTTTGTCCTGCTTCCTTTCATGGACCAGACTGCCAGCAGACTAAGCACAGTTTCCATGGAAATGGTTATGCATGGTTTCGTCCCATCAGACCTTGTTTTGAAAGCTCTCTCTCTCTTGAGTTTATTACTGTGGTTCCAGATGGACTTTTACTATATAGTGGCCCTTTATCAAATCCAGAACCCGGGAGCACAGAAAACTTCATTGCAATAGGTACTTCTGCAAAAGGGTGTGGAAAAATTAAATGTCTTTTGGGAATGGATTGTTTATGACCAGTGTAACAATTAGACTATGGATTCTCTCTTTCCATTTAATGAGGTAATTTATTTTGTGGTGTAAAAATACTTTGAAGCATTTCCTAACAAGTCTTTCTCCTTTGATGTCTATTTTTGGAGCCTGCACCCCTGGCTTTGGGTTCATCACAGAGTTGTAGAAATGAAGGGGAAAGCAAAACAGATTGATATATATATATAAAACATAATCTGCCTAGAAATCTGTAGTGCTATAAAGGAATTTAGGTGCTTTGAAGATTGGTATTACATGAGTAGTGCAGTCTTAGTTGCATGTCATTCTTATCTAGTTTAGTGAGAAAAGAAATCCACTTAAACTCCCTTTGGTCTTGGGGCAATTTTGCAGATTTTTTTAAACTGGCAATGATGTGATGGATGAATCCAGCCCCACATGCCATTGTGGGAAGATTCATCTACAAGTAGAATTTAATGCTTTATGTTGACACATATTTAAAAGGTTACTGCTGCTTATTTTTTGTTAAGAAACACACAAGATGAACAGTATAGTTGGCATTTTATATTCTCCTGATTAATTGAAAGGTAATGTGGTTGAATAGTTAATAATTTACCTCTTTTTTTTTTTTTTTTTTTTCCTTGCTTTGTAGTTGCTTGTAAATTTGAGTAGAAGATGGGAAAGAAGAAACCTGCATTTATTAATTGTTTTAGAGCATCATAAAATTGCAGATTGCTTCTCAGGATTTAGTTTCAGTGTTTTGACAGAGAAGTGGAAAAATCTAAAGTGTATAAGTAAATAATATACTGAATGAGTATTTCTGCTTAATAGAAGACATAGGGTATAATTCTAGTTATTTCTCTAGTGACCCCTCTGTATGTGACTAGCAATAACCATTAAATCACTAGCTGCTGAGATACCCAAAAGTGACATTTTGTAGCTGATGTGGAATTTCTTGTTCATGTTGTATTAGAACTCTCTGGTGGTATTCCTGTGCTGAAGATGAGCCATGGCTCAGGTTCTGTGGTGCTGCCGTTTCCAAGTCACCTGAATGTTGCGGACAAGAAGTGGCATCGACTGGAAGTCAGAACCAATGGTCAGGTCAGTTATTGGATTTTTTTTTCCCACATCAGGATATTAATATTTCTAAAAATATTTCCCTGTGCAGAGACAGGAGGGTAGAAAGAACAGCCTTTCAATAAAGAACAGACAATAGCTATTGTCCTAACTGGTCGTGTAGGATTGATGAGTAATACAAATTTTGGGAGACGACCTCATTGTGAATTCCACATCCACTGATGTTGTAGTCCATATTCTGCAATCTTTACCTTTTCTAAGCTCTGCCGCAGCATATATAGAATGTGGACACTGGAATCTATTACTTATGCACAAAAAGCAGATATTTATTTACTTGCAAATGCAGTTACAGGTCTTGTGTAAGTAGTTAAAATACTCAGAAGCACAAATAAAATTGAGAAGTGCCTACTTTTGCTAAATGGCTCCATTTTAGCTCTAATGGTTATTGCAAGATAAACAGAACAGGGAACACGCAGCCCTTTTTGCTTGATGGTGTGCAGGAAGCAGAAGATGAGGCTGTGGTGCAGCAGGTGTGGGCTGTGCAGCAGGGGCCAGCTCCGTGTGCTGTGTTGTGCGCAGGCTGTCCGCTTCACTCTGGATCAGTGCAGCGCCGCCGTGCTGTCCGAGATCGAAGGCGTTGGCCGCTGGCTGTCCACTGAAGATCGCACAAACTGTGAAGTCTTGGGGTCTGTTCCACGGAGAGCAAGGTACACTCCTGGAGCTTCTCTGACAGGCAGTTGATTCTAAGGCCTGTGAACATTTGACCTATTAGACTGAAGCCGAGTTATTGATGGCTAGGAGCATAAAAAGCATTTTCTCTTTTCTCAAGCCTTCTAGACCCAGCCTGGACCTCAAAGAACTAAACAAATTTTAAGGAACCAGTCTTCCATTAAGTAGTGTTGCAGTACTAATTGACAACCCCAAAACTCTGTGGCTATTACTGGAGCTTTTGTGGGTCCTGTGTACCACCCTCCGCCTGTTTTCTCTCTGTTTATCAAGGCACTGTGAACCTTCTCTTTAAAACCTCACAAATTTAGGCCAATTGACATCAGAGTCCTGGGTGCAGTTGGTGCCCGACAGTGCAGGGTGGACAAGGAGCAGCTGGATATAGTCCAGAGTAGAGCAATGACTGATTAGCTCAACCTGAGAGTAAGAATCAAGAATGAAGGAATTGAGGTCAGTTAACAGAAAGAAGAGAAAACTAAGGAGAGAGATGGTAAGTCTCAGTGTGTATAAAAGAATGGTACAAAGAGGATTTAGACAATCTCTTCTGTACAGGGCCTAAAGTTACAGTGAGGAATATTCAGGTTATATTTTAGGGAAACCTTTGTACTAACAAAGATACTTCAGCTGTGGAATAGATAGTCCAGGCAAGCATTCTGATGTGCATTGGGATTAAGCCTTGTCCACAGCTGCATGGAGCTCTCCTGGTAATGAAAGGAGCACAAAGAAAGGGAAAAATATAAGGACAATGAAAACAAAAGAAATGTATTGATAACTCTGGGAAAAAGAAAGTATGAGGACTAAAATGCATGGAGTTCTTTGGCTTGGAGAGATGATTGCGAGACAATGCAAAACTTGGACATATTTACTATGCCTTTTAGACCACATAGACCCAATTTTTAGATTTCTAAGTTTAGTCATACACAGAATAGCCTTTTTTGTAGTATTCCTACAGCATAGTATGTCTGTGTACACACAGAGCTTGAAGGAGAATATGGTGTCTAGAATATCACAGCTTTTTCTGACTTGAATGCAAACATACCCAAAATGTAATAATGTCCCACAGTTAAACTTCCAGTAGGTTTCACTGTCATGTTTAAAAAAATACCCTTTATTTTAAAGGGCTTTATTTCAGAGAGAGAAGATAAAATAGTTGTGTTCTCCTGTTATGTTATAAAGCCTTTGTTATTTGGAAAAACGGTGTATTTATTTATTCACCTATGTTTGAAGGTAGATACACATCTATTTTTATTATTGATGTGATTTTTAAAGGTATTTGAATGTGAACCATGTTCTCCAGCTGGGTGGTGTGAAAGAGTCGTTACCATATTCCTACCCACAGTTGCTACACAAACATTTTTCTGGTTGCTTGCGCAATTTAATCTTGGATACTCAGGTAAGAGTAGAGTAATGTTTGCTTTAGCACAAAAGAAAACTTCTTTATTCAACTTTTGGGAGATTCATATTATAAATGAAACTTCTGCTTCTATCAATGTATTCAATGCCCACATGCATCAGTGTAAAATATAAGAAAATTCTGAGTTTTTCTGTGATAATTAGAATAAGTACCTTGAAAAGTTATTTCTCAATAGAAGATGTATTAATGAGGCAGGAACTGTGTGTTTGCTTATCCCCTGTTTCATGCATCTGTTTTCCAAGCTTCTTTGTGCATTCAGGGAACTTCTGAATGCCAATTGTATAACAGTGTATTTATGCCAGCTGTCTGCTTTGTTAGGAAGTATTAGGGTTTTTTTTGTTTTCGTAGTCAGTTGACTTTATTCAAAGGCAAAATATGCTCTTGATAAAATCAGCTGAAGTCTGAATGTCAAAAGGCAAACGTAGCAACTTAAGCAATACAGATGAGGAACAAACAGTGAAGTGGTGCAGCTATTTCTATTTAAAAATGAAATATGTTTCTCAAATAATATTTTTGTGTCACATATTGTCTCTTGAAGGTGTATGACCTTCAGTCTCCTGCAGAGTCCCTGAACAGCTTCCCTGGCTGCACCCTGACGGATGGGAGTTGTGAGACCATGGGATCTTCCTCCTGTGGTGCCCATGGGAGGTGCCTTGGGGACTGGGGCTCGTTTGCGTGTCACTGTTTGCCAGGCTACCACGGCTATCGATGTGATAAAGGTGAACCCTGCTTTTCTGTTTCATTAGTGTAGGCTGCTAAATTTTACAGTACAGGAAACTTCAAATATTTGCAGGTAAAGATTGTTGAGATGGTTTTATATTACATTATGTAAAGCCATGTTGCAGTGTAGTTGCCTGTGATTGTTAACAATTTCATTTCTAATTCCCTTTGAGAAATTGCTTTCTCAGTACAGGATCATTTCTTTAATCCTGAGGGTGTTTATCCAATGACTGTATAATGACATGGCTGCATGACAAAAAATTATGAAAAAAGTATTTTATTTTATTACATTTGTTTGATTTGCATCTGTTTACACTTTCAGAAATATCTAATAACCTAAAAAATATGAGTGTGCCAGTACCACTTTCTGTGAAGAATTAGAACCATGCAACTGGAATTAGAAATCACTGCTCTCTTGGTGTCAGGAAAAGATTCTGCTGGCTTAAGGATCTATGCTTTGGAAATAGCAGGATTTTTAGCTCTCGCGGAGCCAAAGTTTGCAGCAGAAATACAATGATAAAATAGCAGGTTCTGAAATTTCATTGTGGAATTTGGTCTGCAGGCTCTTGTCTTGGCCAGAGGTGCTGCTTCCCTGCTGTCACCCCTTGTGAGCATTGTAGGGAGGAGCCATTAGCAGGATTAAGTTGGGTGGGAGAACACCTCTTCACAGAGGAAAATGAAGTGTGAGAGTGACTGGAGAAGCTGTGGAAATAAATACAGGCGTATGTCCCAAAGGACAAATTATCTCACGGATCCATGCTGTGCATCGCAATTGTTTCCTTTTACTTTCAACTCTTATTATGACATTAAGGGCAATAACAACGTTTCCCTCTCCTCAGGAGATGTTTAAAGGTTTCTCTCCCTTCCAGTGGCCAAGGAGCACAGGTTTGAGGCAGGCAGCCACATCCGCTACCAGCTGCCTGTCAGTGTGTCTGCCCGCAGGACGCTGCTGCAGGCCCTGGTGCGCACGCGGCAGCCCGACGGCGTCATCGCCACCGTGCTGTCCCGGGCCAGGGATGAGCACATCACCCTGCAGGTGAGGGCACCCGCTCACAGACAGTGACACCAGAGCCACAGACAGCTCAGAGAAACACTCGCTTAAGAGACGGAAACAGAACAAAAGCCTTATGCCGAGCACCAAGAGTCTTGGTTTTGTGGATAGATACATCTGATCCTTTACTTGAGACATTGGCCACTCAGCTGTGGTATCCCATTGGTTTTGATGCCAGTTGCAGAGAAATGCAGGTTCTGTACAGAATAGGATGAATAGGGTGTGTACCTGGTGTCCTTTTGAACCATGTAGCTAATTCTGTGTAGTTCAGACTCTGCCAAGCAAGGTGCCTGTGGCAGTTCTAATGATGTCAGGCTCTCAAAGTGACAACCTTCTCATTTTATGAACACCACTAAACAAGTCACCTCTTCAGCCATGTTGGTTTGAGCTGTCACTGTAGCTGTGATACAGCAGACTCTAACTATTAGAAGAACCTCATAAATTTGTGCAAGAGAAATCAGGGTAAAATTACTCCCAAGGTGACTTACATACTACTGTGAGTACATTGCTACCACATTCAGGTTGCCTAATTCAGTAGCACCTGCAGTATTTTTGTATTACACCTAAATGTGCAGTGTAAACATACCCTAAATTTAAACAAATGCTTTAAGATTGAAGTTACAGGTCAATACAAAATGCCATGCAATGACTTTTCTTTTCTTTCTTGCTATTTGTAAATTATCCACAAGGTTGTTCAGGGACTCCTGGTGGTCTCATACAATCTGGGTGATGGAAACTATTCTGTAAGCCTTCCCTCATACCACATTGACAATGGTGAATGGCATCACATCACACTGGAGAGAAATGAAAATGAATTTACTCTTCGCCTTTATGAAGGAGGTGGAAAGAGAGAGATTACTAAAGCAGCAGGAATATACAAAGAGATTGTCATTGACCCCAGCAGCTTGGTCCTTGGAAACACCTACCCATTCAATCAAAACAGGAGTTTTCAAGGTAGGAATTCTCGATCCCACTGTTCATAATATGGACCTGTAAAAATAAAGACATAGTGCAGGAAACTTGCTTGTTTATGTAGAGCCCAAAGTACATAGATTGCCTGCATGACACTTTGCAACAGGGATGGATAAGCTGTTCTGACCAGGAGAAGGTACAGCAGGGAATTGCCTGCAAATACACCTGGCTACTGGACCTGGAATAATGATGGTCACCTCTTGCCTTGGCTGCAGAGAATTTGTACCTGGAGATCCAGAAGTTTCTCCCAGATAGACTGTGCATGGCTCCCTGCCTTGGATAGGCAGAGCTGGTTCAGTGCATGGTTCTGCCCAGTCCTTTTGGCAGCTCTCCTTCCCTCCCAAACACATCTGTTCCTATGCTAAAAGGATTTTTTCCATTTTATATGTGCATTGCATAGCACCCACCAAACCCTGGTTTACTACCTTGGTATTACTGGATTTTACACTCAGTCATAGCATTAACTAAAATTAGAAATGGTTTATTGAATTAGAGCTAAAAATCTGATTTTTTAGCGACTGAGTGGATAAGGTCACAGTGTCTGTTAAAAGCAAATCAGTTTCCAGCCTGGAAAATGAGTAGTTCCACAAAGGAGAAATATAAAGAACTGGAAGCTTGGGAGATAGCCATGGCAGCTCTTTACTCTGAGCTGAACTGGACATTTGGCCTTTGCCTAAACCCACAGTGTAAATAAAGCAAATCAGCACAGGTTTTATTGCCAAGGATCACACATCACTGCTGGTTAAACCTGCCTGGTGTCTATAGGTCACCTCTCTCCCATGCCCTTCACCTCTTTAACCAGGTCCTAGTAAATCCATTCAAAGCAAGCTGATCATCTTTTCACCATGCAAAAGTACTTCAGTGAGTAATACAAAAGGGCCTGGAGAGAAATTAAATACATAATACATAATACATAAATTTACAACTTAAGTGTATCACAAATTATTTAGAAAAAGATTGTTTTCTATTGTTTTACTAGAAGTATTCCAATAAATAAAGTTTATGATATGAATTAGGGAGCATATTTTGATTTTTTTATTTATGGGAGTAATAGTGCTTGTTTTCAAGTAAATAAAGAAGTCAAATGATTGCATGAAGATCATTTTAATTAGGGCTATTAATGTTGCTGCTAAGTAGCTGAAACTTTAAGGACTTCAAAGTCATAAAATGTACTTAATTAATCAAAGTATATGTTTTCATGCTGAGGCATCTTGTGCATACAAAGTTAATGTCACACATCTTCGGTACAAATTTTCTATCCCCGATTGAAGACTCTTCCCACCATTATTTGTGGTTTGCTCTTCACACTGTAAAGGTAAGCCATAAGCTACAATTTAAAGTCAGAAAAACAGTTTTTACTGGTACATTGAAGAATAGAACAGCTTATCCACACGTATCAGATTCCCCACAATATTTGGACTTTTCTATGGAAATCACAGTGGAGGGGTACATATTCCACTGACTACCTTAGGCTGTCATGGTTTAACCCCAGCCAGCCTCCAGCCCCTCAAAGCCTCTCACTCACTCCCTACCAGCAGGATCAGGGAGGGAGTCATGAGAGTAGAAGCTGGAAAACCCCTGGGTTGAGATACAGACAGTTAACAGGGAAAGCAAAAGCCATGCACACAAGCACAGCAAAACATGGAATGAATTCCTGCTTCCCCTGGGCAGGCAGGTGTTCAGCATCTCCAGGAGAGCAGGGCCACATCCCATGGAATGTTACCTGGATGGCAAACACCTTCTCTCCAAACATCTCCCCTTCCTCCTTCTTCCCCTCACTGCATATCCTGAGCATGATACCACATGGTCTGCAACATCCCTTGGGTCACTTGGGGTCACCTGTCCTGGCTGTGTCCCTTCCAAGCCTGCCAGGCAGCCCCAGCCCCCTCCCCAGCATGGCCCCACAAAAAGCAGGAAAGGCCTCGGCTCTGTGTGAGCCCTGCTCAGCAACGACAGAAACAGCTCCCTGTTATCAACCCTGTGTTCAGCACAGATCCAAACAGCCCCACACCAGCCCCTGGAAAGAGAATTAAGTCCGTCCCAGCCAAAACCAGCATAGACCCGCAGCAGCACTTGATTCTTGTGGAAAACACTGGGAATTTGGACCTAAAACTTCAGCAAATTCAGTCCAAAAATGAAGGACAATGCTATGAGAGTTTAAGTGAATTCAGTCATGGATTTAAACTTTGATAGCCTGTGTCCTTTGTTAAGCATAAACTGCCAAATTGTACAGCTGCTTCAAATGATTCTTGCTGAATGGTTTTTAAAACTGTCTCTTTGTGCCTTGCTCTAGGATGTATGAAGGATGTCAGATTTAACAACTACAGAATCCCTCTGGACACTCATGGGAAAGAGCTGGTATCAATATTGAGTGCCCAAGGCATCAAAGAAGGCTGTTCTTCGGAGGCCTGTAGGAATAACCCTTGCAACCAGGAATTTATTTGTATTGATTTGTGGATGATGCATGAATGCAGGTAATTGGTGGAAATAGAAGCACAAAACCCTTCAGAGTGAGGTGGGAAAGGGTGGATGTTGAAGTGTGCAGCTTGAAGGCTGGCACTGGCAATCTCATCAAATCCCTAGAAGCACAGTGGCACACAAAGCTGGACATCTGCACAGGGAGCAGGTTACTGTGTCCTTAGAGACACCACCACAGCTGATGTAAATCAGCCTGGCTCCAGGGATTGTGGAGCAAGTTCAGCTGCCTGTCTAATGGAAAACATTTAAAGAGCAGCAGCAAATCCAGAATGCTTGTAAACCCTGGAACCAGGACAGGAGGGTGTGTGAGCTGGAGTGGCACAGTTCCCTGGCTGTGCTGTGAAGCCTGTGCTGTAGAGTGTCAATGCTTTCTCTTGTGAGGGTCTGATTTCTTACATTGCCCCAGGCTGTTGCTTCTGTTCCCTCCAAGGCTCCTCCAGCTGCTTTAGGAACACCACACTATTGAGCTTGGATTCTTGTGTTTGTGGCTGGGATCAGGACAACACTAATTCCTGTCGGTTGTGGTGTGCAAATGAACACTTTACTTACACACGCCTTAATGTTTTCACACACTCCTGACTGCCACTGTCCACACAAATGGAGTTCTCTAACTCTGAAAACTCAAAGAACATAGCACAGCCTGTCCTGCCTAGCCAGAACTGCAGAGGCCAACCCAGCTGGTTGTCACAAGGATAATCTTGCAGAAGGCAGTGGAACTACCCGAGTTCTGAAAACCCCAGACATAAGGCTCTGAAGTTAGGGAGCTCATGCTATGGCTGCCTCAGGAAAGGCTATGACTTGTCATGATTTCACATAACTTACTCCTAGTAGCTGCTTCGGAAACCGTGCGAAAAGTGTCACCAAAGTGTGTTTTAAATCTTCAGTGCTGCCTGTCACGGCTGTTTTCTCCCAGACTAACGGTGCCATTCTGCCCTGGTGTGTGCAGCTGCCCTGCAGGACACATGATCCTGGAGAACGCCTCAGGCCGGCAGTGCGTGTACACGGCGTGCGCCGAGCGGCCCTGCAACTACGGCACCTGCGTGTCCCTGTCCCCCAGCACCTTCCAGTGCCACTGCCCCGACGGCTACACCGGGCACCGCTGCGAGGTCACCCTGGCCATCTTCCACAAGGACACGGGCCTCAGCTTCACCTCCCTCTTCGCCATCTGCGTCTGCTTCCTGGCGCTCCTAGGTAGCTACGGCAACTACGTCTTGTATTACCTGTGGTGAGCGCATGTGTCCACCTGTCCTGAGCAGCCATCGCCTCATCTCCTGCTGAAAACTCCCGAGGGAGACTCAACTCTGCCTTTGTTCCTTTGCTGTGGTCCCATCACTGATTTCTCATCCCTCTGTGCATCCATCGCTAAGTGAATCAACATTTGTGAGCTATGGAAGGTCTCTGCAGTTTTGTTTTCTTCACATTTTGACATCATTGCTGAGGAACTGTTCAGATGCGTAATCAGAAGCAAATACAATTGAACAGCAAGAATGCAAATTGCTACCACATAAGCATTGTTTAAAATACTGCTGAGTATGAAATACATTTTTCAGTCTAGGAGAAACTTCCTGTCTGATAGGAATACAGTGGGAGCAGGTAGGAGCAGACTTTGCATCTTGCCAGTTGTGTCCCAGCTCCTAAGCAGCTGATTTTGTCTTCCTCAGCCATTTTCAGGCTTAGGTATTGGAATTAAAGAGAAAAACCAGAAGGATGTTACTAGTGAGGAAGGATCACATCTTGGAGTCTTTTTTGTTTATTCAAATGTTATGGAAGTTTGCCTGAGTAAAGACATAGGATTTTTCTCCTGGCTGTTAGTGTTAGTGCAGTTTTGTTCAGAAACTGTAGTAAGAGTATGAAAATACCACAGTTTTCCCCAACTCTGCTAGATACTATGTTTGCCATGCAAATATGAGCAGCAAATTTGTGGGAAGCTAAGTGGTATTACAGCTCTTGAAATCCCAGATAGCTGAGGCTGATGATAGATCTTTGTTAGAGGAGTGCAGGGCATGATTTCTGTGTACCCCAGTTTCAGTCCCAAGGTCATTCAGATGCTGCTCCACCAAATTGCTGCCATGCAGATATTCTGTAAGAGATTCTGTAAGAGATTCTAGTTTCTTTAGTTCATTGCATTGTTAATTTATGGTATTGAGTGCTTTGAGGTCTTACTCTGAGCTTTTATTGATTTTTATAGAGTTGGTAGCACAGTGATGCACAAGTTTCTATTTACAGAATGTTCAGTATCTGATGTTGAAGCTTGTCAGTTACATAAATGCACTTCAGCATTTAAGAAAAATGTTTAAATTAATGAATGCTAAGGCAATATGTGCCTGATTCTTGTTTTCTAGTAAAACATCTAAAAGTAATTTCCTCTCCTGTCTTGTGTTTCATTTGTGTGTAATTGTGTCTGTTACTGTCAGCATGTTATTTCTTCTTTGTCCCCCTCTGTAATGCATTTTCTGTGACAAAGTTCAACTCCACACAGGACAGAGACAGGCCAGAGACAACACTTGGTCTTTGACCAACTTTGAGTTGGGCTTTAAAGGGTGTTGCAAAATGCTCTTTAAAGGCTTTTCTTCTTCCATGTTTGATGTTCACCACACTGGACAGTGCAAACCCCAGACATTTGCTGAGAAGCCCAGAGTGCAGCCGTGCTGGCCCTGCTGTGCACTGGGTTTTACTGGTGCCTGCATCACTGTGCTCTGCTCCTGTGTCCCCGCAGCTCTGCTCAGCACTGCCTTCCTCTGGGCTCACTGGAAGACACGCAAGGGTCTGCATGGAGGTGTTTACCACGGATCTGCTCATCCTGAGGATCTGGAGGACATCAGGGAAAACATCCTCAACTACAATGAAGAAGGGGGTGGGGAGCAAGATGAAGTAAGGATCAATGTTATACTACAATTAAGAGGGGACTGTTGCCTCACCATGCTAAGGAAAATGCATTTTGTGCTTTGTCCTCAGTGTTCGTTCTGCTGATTCAGCCCTGCAATTGGCAAATGAATTATTTGGATGAGGGTGCATGTTTCCTAAGCAGAGATAAGTGCCTATCCATTTTTAAATTCTCTCAAAGCCAGTGATCCTGAATGCATGTTGATAGGAGCCTGTAGGGTGAGTTTACAGTAGGGAACAGCTGCTGGGTTTGGTTTTGGGGCTCAGGAGACACTGAGGTTCTCAGGGCTCATTTCTGCTGGAGCTCCAAAGGCTTGGAAGAGCCTGGTGAGACTGTTCCTCATAGCCAGGCTTTTCCAAAGACTGTTCCCAACAGCAGGTGTTCACGCCTCCCCTGTTGGGAAGGGGAGGTGCTGAATTGGCTCCTCTGAGGCCCTGGAGCATGTGGTGGTTGTGGAAGAACCTTTCTGCATTTTTGTGTTTCAGAGATAAACACACCACTGAACACAAGCTGTTTATACTTAGAGTAGAGCAGATTATACCCAAAGCAGGTATTATTAACATTCCTGCTGGCTGTTCTAAGGTTTTCATGTGTCAGTGAAAGGCAGAGCTTGGAAGGAAAACAGTGAATATTATTTATAAGTACTCTTAATAGATTATTTATTGACCTATAGATGCTTTCTATGTTTATAAAAGGTAAGAAACTTCATTGCCAACTGTTCATTTCATGGGTTCAAGGGGTGATGTGACTCTGCAGAGGTAACAATAACCATGGTGCCAGTGTGAAGGCCAAAAAAAGCCACTGATTTAAAAATATTCTTACTTGTAGAGTATCCTTATTTTCTTGGTGCATTAGTGGGAACGTAATAAACACAGACATTTCCCATGTGATAACACAGACAGCTATAAAGCCTGTTTTCCTTAATCAGATTAACTTCCTCTGCAATATTTTGCAATTTTACACCCAGAAGGTCTCTTTGAGGAAATCTACAGTTACTGCATGACATGTTTAATTACTTTTGGAGAGTTCTTAAAATGCACTCCTTATTTTAAGCAGTAGAACCAAATGAGTGACTTGATGATCTCCATCTGACGTTATTACTCTGCCTGAAGAAACAGTGCTTGGAGCGAAGCCTTTCTGGGTTCTGTGTACTCTTCCTAAATTATTCAGATTTAACAGTTGCTGGGATTGCAGCTGAAACTTTTAAAGCTAAAACCTAGTTGTTTGTCTAGATTTAAAAAACCTGAACAAACAAACCAGTCCCCAAAATACCTAGAATTACACCACCTTAGTTGTGTTCTAATGTTACCTCGACAAAAGGATCATGAGGCTGCTTGGAGAAGAGAGATTCATTTTTGTAATGTTTGTGGATGGTAGGGCTCTGAGGACAAGAAATTGTCATATGAAGGAGTTTCTGCATCTGAAATAAATAAATTTTTTTTCCCAGAGAAATTAGGAGCTCATAAAAATTGCAGGAGGTCAGTGCATTGTTGATTACACACTGAACTCAGCTGACCACCAAATGTTAAAAGCCAGCTGTAGACCCAGAGGCAGGGCTTGAGTTGGGTTTGTGGATGGCCAGCCAAGAAGGGTTTATTATCAGAAGAAATGTGTCATTTTAATGAACAATTAGTAGCACTGAAGGATGCTTTTATTATCACCCAGTTCAGTGAAGGGATGATCCTCAAGTCTGTACTGGAACAAGCTCCCATTTAACTTGTGCGCAATGAAAAGTTGCTCTATGTTCTCCTGGTATCCATGCTCAGAGTGGGGCTGGACTGGGCTTGCACTAACTTAGGACATGCCTGAGGCAGGGATCTGGGCTGCAGGTCTCGATGTTCATCACCAGCACTTCTCAATCTCTGGAGGAATGGGAATAAGCAGCTCCTGTCCCAGACCCCATCCTGCCACTTAGGCAGTTCTTGATTGCAGGTGGGGGGAATTTAAGTTGTTCTCAGCCTCCAGGGGGAATTCAGCAAAGCTCACTGACATTACCTGGGTTATTCTCTTACAACATGGTTATGCACAATGCCACATGCTAGAAAGCTAAAGAAATCTTTGGGGAAGTGCTGATTCCACACCTCTGTCACTGATGGCTCCTGTTACCATGAACAGTAGTAGCAATACAAATAATTATTTGCTTGCTCTGATGAACTCTGTCTCCGTCCACCTGTCTGCATTCTACTTTGGCCTGTAAATCAGTCCAGGGACACAACCTTTGGGTTGTAGGGAGCTGAAGGATGCTGGGGGACAGGACTTCTTCATTGCAGGTGGCACAAAGATTCTGATTAGTGAATGCCATTAACTGTTGGCATTGGCAGCTTTGTGCCAGAGGTTGTGGCACAATTCGCAGACAGCCTTTACTGCGGCTGAGCTGGGAGGGAATCAGTGACTTTTTTGGGAGTAGGTAGTTTTACTTGGCTTTTACAGTTGTGCCACTGCCATGTAACATAATTAGACATTATTCCAGGGACTGGTAATGTTTTATCAGAAATCACTGTACATTTTTGAACTACTTCTGCAGAAAGATTTCTTTAACCTGCTGTTTGTGAATAGCCTTTCTCATCTTTTCTGCCACACTTGTGGGATCAGTGTTCAGTCATGGTAAGACACTTTGGATCTGAATTTCAGAACAAAAGCTGGGGTGTTTCTGTCACATTTATTTAGCTTTTGGATGAAATCAGACTTGATTTTGACGCTGACCGCAGCAGTGCAGAGTGCACAGGTGTTCCTCACAGGCTTTCTCAGGTGCACTGCAGGTGGCAGAGCTGGCAGAGCACCCAACCCTTCAGGTGCTCACAGCAGACAGACTCGCAATCATGCCTTCTTTTTTCCCACCAGAACATGAAGCTGTGGGACCTACAGAGAGTATTAATTCCCTGTGCCCGATTTCTCCCTGCAGGACGCCTACAACATGGCAGAGCTGCAGGTGTCCATGCAAGGCAGCCCGGCCTGTTCCGTGCACAGGAGGAAGGAGCTGCCGGCCCAGCGGCAGGGCGCCGTGAGGGCGCGGCCCGGGCCCGCGGCGGGCGCGGCGCTGGGCCGGGCGCTGCCGGCGCTGCTGAGGGAGGCCGAGCGCCGCGCCCCGGGCCCGCCGCAGGACTCGCTGCGCGTCTTCTGCACCGAGGGCACCGGCTCCGGCGCCGGCAGCCTCAGCTCCCTCAGCTCCCTCAGCTCCGCGGGGCTGGGCGGCGGCGGCGCCGAGGACATCCACGAGTGGGGACCCAAGTTCGAGAAACTGAGGGAGCTGTACTCGCACAGAGAGGCAGGAGACCTGTAGCTCCCCAAGGCTGCTATTTTTAGTTCCCGAGGCAAAGGTGAGACACAGTTTTTATACTCCTGCTGTGTATTAGCACCACCCGGCCTTTTTTCCTTATTCCCACTAAGGAGACACATTGGGCAGCAAAGGTGGTTAGGAGCTCAACCTAGGACATGCTGGACATTTGCATTTTGGTATATAAACCTCCTGGGAGGAATAAAGAGAGAATCTGGGGTACGCAGTCATTCATATTCTGTGGTTAAGAAGTACAGGTCTTTTTTTATCACTGAAGTAATGCACATGACCTGAGGTGTGCTGGAGCTGAGGGAAGCATGCTGGATGTGCTGTTTCTGGTGCTTTAACGGTTATTTGAAGAAAAAAACACCTTGTCTTTTTCTCACATAATGAAGTCCATGGTGTATTATCCCTCCTGTTTCCCGCAGTGCCCAGTGACAGCCCTGCTCACTGATCACAGGTGCCACCACGGGGTACAGGAAAAGGTAAGAAGCAGAAAGATGAACTGGAACTTCACTTACACTGTGATAAAATCCCTTTATGCTGCCATACAAGGGCAGAAACTGGATTTGGGCATAACACATGAACCCAGCTGCTTACTACTACATAATTTTCCAAAGGAAAAGGCCAGGTGTGCTGGCTACATGCCTCAAAGTGGGGGCTGGTCAGGAATTTCAGTAGCAAACAGCACAGTTCATCACAATCTCTCATTCCTCATGAGCTGCTAAACTGAGCCTAAACCAGCCTGAACCGTGGCATTTGCATCTACAACTGTGTCGCTCATGTTTTGTTAAACGCCCTTTGATAGAATCATTGCAGGACATATCTGGGGACAAAGAAACATAGGGAAAAACTAACAGCAGTAGCAAGGGGTGGAATATTATGCTCTAAATTAATCTGTCCCTTTTTGAAACCATTTAATGTCCAGCTACTATGCTGGATTTTTCTTAAACTTGGCAATATTTGGAAGAGAGAAGGTGCCACTAAATTAATTTTGATTTTTTTTTTTAATTGGGATGACTTGTACAGATAAATGGAGTACAATGCAGCAAACCCTTAAGCTGTGCTGTTTCTTCTATGTATAATATGTAAATTATATCTATTATAATATGTAAACTATCTGTAATATGTCCATCATATATTATGAGCTAATAATATGAATATATCCTAGTTTCTAATGTTTCATTAAAACAAAGCATGAAACAATGTATTGTAACAGACACCAAAACTGCTTTGCTCACAGTAGCTTGCTTTGAGAGGTCTGCCTTTTATTTTTATAGATCTATTAAAATCCATAAGTAGGTGAAAGCTGTCTGCAGGCCAGCTCAGTTTGCATGTTTCCCAAATGAGAAATGTTCACACAGTACCTTGTTCTCATGTGCACTTGTGCCACTCTGGAAAACCCTGAGTGCACCATTAAGCACTGTTATACACTGCAGGTGGTGGGCATTGTTCTCTGGAAAACCTAAATCCAGTTTTTACTCACACCCAATGGGTTTGGTTCACAGATGGTACAGTCTCTGTGATTTTGTAATTTTATTGACACATTTATTTGCCTGGCTGAAACATCTTGCAGTGTTCACCAGTCCAGTCTGCCAGCTCCTGTATTCCATCACCTCAGCAGTCACAAACAGGCTATGGAAAATGAACTAAATATATATTGTGCACAAGAATCTATTCCTTCCTGAAACAGCAATAATTTTGTCTACATACCTTGTGTTCTTCCCATACCTATGGACTTGCTGTTGCTTTGGCTGGTTTTAATTTAATTTAGCCTGTAAGCTCCTTGGGGCCAACACTGTCTGTTTGCCTGTGAAGTGTCCTGCCTATCTCAGGCACTGTATAAATAATAAACCGGCCTTCTGTCCCAGGTGTCTCTGCCTTGTTTGTGTTTAAGGATGACTGAAGGGCAGACTGTGTTGAATTAGTTCTCTCTCAGTTTTGATCAGATGCTTCCACAGATGTGAGTCATGGGTGCTGTGCTGCCTGAAAAGCTTCTGCTGGTGGGCTCAGGATCCAGTTACCCACCCAAAAACCACTTTGGGTTTCCCCAGGGGAAAAAGACCTCGTCAAAGCTCTTCCTCCATCCCTGAGGAACTGGTCCCTGTTAGAGTAACAACAAGCACAAGCAGAAGTGGTGCCCAGGAACCCTAAAGGTGACAAATGTGTCCCACATAGCAGCCACAGAGCTGCTGATGTTCAGATGGCTCAGTGCTGTTGCAAATGTTGCTGCCCTGCTGCTGCTTCCTTCCCTGTTACAGCTGTGGCCCTACTCTGTAAGCAAACATGAAAACAACACCCCCAGAGCCTCAGAGCTGCCTCTGCACTCACAGTGAGTCCACCTTGTACAGAGCATACAGACTAAAACAAAAGGGCAGGAAACATTTCCAAACTCCTCTAGGAGCTTGTGTAGATACAATCTCAGTAATAGGACACACTCATTTGCAGCTGTCATGCCCTATTAAAGCCTACTCTTCCTCTTTCCAGAGATAACTAATTAGTTCAATTAATTTATCTGTTTTAATTTGCATGCTGCTCTATTAATTACTGTGCAATTGCTATTGCTGAAATCATATCCTCACTTGTTCTGCATTCGCACAGGCACACACAAATATTTCAGTGCCTCTGCAGAAAGGCTTATCCCAGCACTGCCATGGCTCCCAGGGAGAACAGCTGGCTTTCCACAGAAAGCTTTGGGTCAAGGGGAAGGAAAAATATTGAATAAAAAACCCCATTGGGTCCCTAGGTAGTGGGATTTGCAATAATCTAGTACTTTTATTAATCTTCTTCCATGTTCTTTACAGACTTTAAACATACAGTAAGAACATTTTATTTAGCATAAAATGTTTGTAAAGGTCTGAAATTTAAATAATCATGTGGATATTAGTATTTAATCTGGCTGCCTGTCAGCTACATTAATCTTTGTGGTCTTCCCCTGTTAAAATAACATTCCAAGTACATAACACAGAGCCAAACTATAGGAAAGCTGATTGTCCTTAGGTCTGACCTACTGACCAGCAGGTTTAGGAGGGAAAACAGGGCTGTAAAGAAGCAAGATTAGGTGGGCAGAAGAAATTTGAGCATTTTCTTAATTACAAGAACATTAAACCCACAGCCATCTCCTGGGGACTGAAAGGAGGAGGTTCCCTGGAGCCCAGAATCCCCTCTATCCCCACCACGTGTGGCTCACATCCCATCAATTACATTAATCCCTAATTAATGCTGGTAACAAACTCCCCCAAGCCCCCTTTAGACCAGTCCTACACATGGGCAGTTTTATCTCCAGCTCTGCACATCCTGCAGCTCCTGCCACAAGAGTCACATCAGGACATCCTACTGCACATACAGCCCTTGAAATGTGCTTCTTCACTCCCAAAGAATGCACCTTTCTGTTCATTAAAAATACTAAACTTGAGCTACAATGTGGAAACAAGCAGGTCCCTGGTGGTCAAAGCATTTAATATATGATTTTATATCTATATAATACACTTAATAAAGAAAAATAATATTTATTTAAATGGATATACTGCCTCAGTCTACTGACCTTACTGGAGTTGACATGCACGGGGTGATGACTGATAAAAATCATGGCTGGTACCTTTAGTTTCTAACAAAGGAAGCCCAGCGAGCTGTTAAAACACAAAGGAGATTCCAAAAGTCAGTGCTATACACAATATAATGAGCTCAAGAAGCCAAAACTTGTTTGTGAAAAATAATTTGCTTTCCTCCATATGGACTGAAACAAAGCTGATTCCCAAACCAGGTCTTTCTCAGCCCATCCCAACATATAAACAAGCAAAAAAAGTGACTTTCAAATTACACAATTTATTTAGTATACAATAGTTGTTACGTCTCTTTACAATAACATATTATAAAATAACTATGTTAGATCCCACCAGCAGAACACTGAAACAAGAAATGAAAATACACTTATGGATCTCAAAGGCTTTTCTCTCCTAAAAGAGCCCTGGCTCCTTGATAGCATTTTGTCTCTGCAATCTAAAAAAAAAAAAGTAATTTATACCACAGTCCCACTGATGACATGCAGCACAAAGTCCTTGTGGCCACCAAGGAGCACACAGGAGGAGCCCTGTCCCTGCCATTCCCACTGCTGGTTCTCAGAGTTGGTACCTCAGGAACAGGAGGTGCAGCCCTTCCCCCAGCCCTTGTCTCAAGAAGGGGCAGGGAGGAGCTGCTCCCTTGGAGCTGGGAAATGCCTTTGGCCCTCGGCACTTGGATTTACTGTTTGAAGCAGGTTGGTGTCTGAATGCTGCACTACAGTCCCTGGAATAACCCTTAGTGTTAAACCTTTCTGATAATCTCTCATAATACATCTTTCTGTATAAAAAACCCCAAACAAACCAGATTGCACTTGGTAGTTTCTTTGAAAAGGTTGAACTCCTTTGGCAATATTAGAAACTGCATTTTAAAAACAAGTCTGTTTAAAAATAATTACTGTTTCAGTCAGGATTTCTTAATCTCAGCTGTTACTTACAAGTAAATTCTGAAGACAACAGGCTATCAATCACTGGGCCTGGGAATCCCTCCCCTCCACCAAAGGAAAGTCACTGCACCTCTCCAGAAAGATCCAATTGCATTCTGGAACAAGCCATACAGCCCAGACATCTTTTACCTTTTGTGTGCTTGTTTTCAGTTACTGAAGGCACTCACTGAGGGATTCACTGACCCAGGCTTGCAGCAAGAACCACCATGCATCATTACAGGCCTAATTAAAGTTTTAATACTGATTAAAATGTTTTATTATTGTATTATGTTAAACTGCAGTGGTCTCCAACCTCATTAAAGGATACAGGCTAGGAATTACTCAGGAGTTTCAGCTGCTCAATGTAACAACCCAGCTCCTGTCAGTTGTGTGATTTAACACACTGTGCCACAGAGAAAGGCAGAAGGATGTTGAACATTGTTCAATGAGTATTTAGTGAATATAAAATTGTTTTAAGCATGTGACATAACCATCTCCATCTCTTTGGTAATTTACCTTTGTACAACTGAAAGGGAAAACACATCATTTGGAATTGGAGCCCAGCTCAGTTGTGACAGCTAATCTCATTACACATCCTGATTAAATTAAATGTGGAGTTTGCTATCTGTAGCACTTTAAGTTTCCCATCATTAGAAATTAATTGCAGTGGTAATTACTATAACTGAGTTATTTGCACAGGCCACAAACAGTCTTATATAGGTGTTCAAATGTTAATTCAACCTGGGCCTAGAGGCACTTGATTATTACAATTCTGTTTTTCGTAACAAACAAATGAGCCTAGTGGATGTCTAATTCAAGATGGAGAGTACTGTGAGGCTTCCAAATTTGATTTTTGATTTCAATCTAAAACCAAAGCAGTGCTAAAAACACAGCAAAAATCATGTGGTACCTTCATGACATTTAGAAATCCAATACAAATCACAAAGTTCAGGCTGGTAAAAAGACAAAGGGTACAAACAAATCACAAAATTCTCAGCATTGAGGTCCGGCTTCACTTAATCTTCCATGTCATTTTAAAATACTGGTAGTCTCTGTTTTAGGATAAAGAACAAGGACACAATGATTTTGTGCTAAAATATAGAGCTTTGTGTCTGAAATAATACAAAACAAAGCTCTACTATCTGAATGTATTTTGATAAACTGGTTTCCTGCTGCTTTAGAGATGAGTTCTTCTTTTGTCCAATTTTGCTATCCTAGTGGGATTCACACGAGGAGAAAAAGGATCCCCTGAAGTTCAGAAAGTATATATATAGGAAAGTGTTCTGAGAATCCAAACTGAGAAATTTGGATTTTTGTTTGTTCTGAGCATTTTACAAGGATACAAACATGCAACAACATGTATCAAGCATGCTCCAGCCTTTTTTTCTCACTAAAAATACGTAACACTCCATCATTAAACACTTAATGTTATAAACCAGTTTGTTTCTGATCACTAAAAATGCTGGACCAAAGATTATTTTTCTTAAAAATTGTTTGCTTAATCCGCACTCACTGATTCTGCAATCACACTCACAAAATTGGAAACTCGTATCTGCATACATTCCCAAAGAATTCAAGAAAGAGGCACTGAAAGAGCACAAGGATCTGTCAAAAAGGATCAGACTGTAAGACAATTTCATTTTGTGACTATTTTTAGGATTCAGAAAGGCAATGCTTACTCAGGGCAGGAGCAGCATGGGCTGCTTTCACTGAATTTTTACCATTTCAGAGGAAAATCTGAAGTGCTGAGCAGATTCACAGGCTGCTGCCCTTGTCTTCCAATCAGGTGAAACTGGAAAACAATTACACCCTAAGTATTCTGAGGGTCAGAATTTAAATCAAAATGGTCCCTGCTAGCATTTATTTATGAGTTTATGAAAATTTTGGCAACATCAATAATGTTATCAAAATTAGACTGTCTAAAAAAAGAATCACAGTAATTAAACAAAAAACCATTGGTGCAAAATGTCTTACAAATGTAACCTGTTTGTAAATGTCATCTGCATTTCCTAATGTGGGGCCTAGCAGTAAATACTGAACTTGAAGTCATGGTTGGAAACATTATTTATGCTTGGCAAGTTTGTAAACATGGAATGTTTTGTTCTGAAACACCCTGGTGAAGTGCATGGTGTAAGAAGGAAGGTTTTTTTTTATTTCCTCACAGAAGCGAGGATACAAGGAAGGTTTCAAATCAGGTTCATTCTCTCCCAAGCCATCCATGATCTGCAATGAAATGGAACAGACGGGTGAAATTTCTTTAGCCAATTCACGGTTATAGGCAATAACAAGTTCATAACAACCTCCACAATATATTCACTGGGTCAGGCTGGCCAGGTTTGTTCACAGTAGGAAACAAGTGGGAGGAAGAAAACAGCTTTAAAGCCATAGAGTATTGTCTCTAAATTGATAAAGCTGCTTTGTCAGAGATCCGTATCTGCTTGGGCTTGTGCAGCCTGCTCTGGCTCCAGCTCAGCCCCAGAAATGCCTGAGAACTCCCCTGACACAGAGTGGTAACAGAACCCTCAGGGAACTGAAGCTCTGAAGTGATTTACACCTGGGAGGGAATTCTGCTTGTGTGCTCCTAACCTGGAGCTCGTCAGGAAGTGATTACTTATCCTGCCCAGGCTGAAATTCCCCCTTTATTATTCTCAAATACCCTTAAGAGCAAGAAGTGTTAATTTGGCCATTTTGAGAATGTGTAAAGGCTCCAGTAGGTTTTCCATCCCACAGTGCAAATACACTGAGCTACCTCAGCTCTCAGTAACTGGGTTTCAGAGCCAAGTCAAGCAAAATGTATTTTGTTCCTTGATGTGGCCTGTAACACTCACGTGGCCATTGGCTACGTCCAGCAGGTCGCGCAGGCGGCAGCCCCTGCTGTGCCTCCTCTCGTAGCAAATGCTGTCCTCCAGGATCACGTAGTCCGTGCCAAAGGAGCGCAGGATGCCGTGCACGTCACCGGGAGACCGCTTGGCATAGATCTGGTAGATCTGCAGAACAAGGGAACTGAGCTCCAAGACACACCACATCACCCCTCACTGTTGCTTTGTTTGCTCTGTCATGACTCCTCTATCTTGAGCCAAACAAAGAACTGGGAAACCATGTGAATTAAATATATCGAAACAATCTATAAATGCTTTATTCAGTAAAATCTCCACATGGAGATGTGTGTTATGGCGAGGATGATGCTGGCTACACAACACTGGATGGTGCTGTCAGGCTTTGAGAATGTCTCAAGTCCAGAGAAGGGTAGGTGAAAACAGTCTCCCAGCTGCGTGTGCAATTTCTCAGGGTGGTTTCTATATTAAATGCTGTGTGATGCTCTGGGAACTGAAGGGAGTATCACAGAATGCTCCATGTGGGTTTAACAGCCCAAGTGGGCATGAGGATCTACTGATGCCACAGTAGCCAAACCAGTGCCCTTGGGACTAGCTGGGTGCTCAGGCACAGAGCTGCTGAGACACTCACCAGCTGCCAGAAGTGAGTCAGGAGATCTCAAAGCAGTTGCCTGGGCAACTGACAGTAAGTTATTCCATGAGTAAGCACGTGATGCCTTTTGCAGTGTGCCATTAGGACATTATTGTTTTCTGGAGTGGAGTCAGTGACATGGGCAAGGATTACTATAAAAAAATCAGAAATCTCTTACCTGCTTTGTTCTCTCTCTCAGATTCTTATCCTCGTAGTGGGGATGGTTGGTTAGGGTCCGTCCAGTGCACAGTTTGACTCCTGCCAACAGCTGCATGCTCCCAGCAAACACTGCTGTGTTTGGAGTGTTTGACCTAAACAAACGTTGATAAGTCTGAGGAAGTCTCTACAGGGGCATTTTTGCAATGCTTGTGACAGATCAGAAGGAAAAAAAAGACTGCAAAAATATTTTTCTGCTTCTCCTCTATTAAGGGAGCAAACTGTTCAAGCAACTGTGTTTTCTTCAATGCCAAGTGGATAAATTATGATAGTACTCAACTGCAAATAAAAAATTTACTAAGCACTATAAGGAAATCTAAGGAAAACATCCTGACAACTTCAAACTATTTAAATATTTCATACATTTCTCAAGTTCATAAAGTCTCTGAATATTTACAGGTTTCTATATTCTAATTATTTTAATATTTCAAGAAAGTTACTGTTACTTAGGTTTGTCTCTGATATATATATAAGGTACTATGGTAAAACCTTCTGTTCCTGTCCTAGCATTCACCATTTACTTGGAATGAAATCTTTGTTTCATGAGACATTACTCTTCCTGTTCTGACAACTGTGGGAGAGAAACTATGAAAAAAGACATCCCAGTTGCAAAAAGCTATGGCACGGGGATGCAGAAGATGCCAGAATAATGCTGTCACTTTTTGTTACTGTAACCTTTGAAATTCCAAATAGAAGTCCAGGTGTTGCAAGATCACCAATAATTCCAAGTACCAATAATGAAAAAAATTATTTTTGCTCACCGTCTTCCCAACAAGTTTACAATCTAAAATATTTGCAAAGACACAAGTTAAGGGCAGAGCAAAAAGAAAGAGTAAAAATGCCAGGCAATGAACACTCCTGTAATCAGGCTAATTTAAACTGGCCATAGTATGCTGAAGTGTCTTCTAGTGCTTAGTAGGCACATAACCATGGAAGGGTCTGTGAAGACTAAACAAACAGAAAGCAGCACACATTAAATCAACTAAAATGAAATTAGAATGGGAATAGGTGCCTAACATCCCCATGCACACACTAAAGTACTCCAGTAACTGTGACACTTTTGAGGTGCACTTTAGGGAACCTTTGGAAACTGCAGCTACACACTCAGTCATCTTTAAGCTCCATGATCAGCTTGAAAATGTTGAGACAAGTATTACATTTTATTATCGCCTTTCAAGAGATTATGCTTAGCAAATGAATTAATAATTACAAACCCTTCCTAAAAAATCTTGAACTGGTACATTAATCTCATCTAGGAAGGCCAGAGATCGTATTTTTAATAGGCCAGTTTAACTTCCCTGATAGACTAGTCCTTCAGCACTTTATAAAACCAGTTTCATTTTAAAGTCTGAAAATATTTAATCTCTTAAGAAATTATTTATTAAAATATTCAAAGCCACAAGTGTCCTGAAGTACATGTTCCATTAAAAGAAATTAATTTATGTTAGAATTTAGTACTATGCAAATGGGATGGCCTTGACAGGCTGTCAGCCAGGACTCATCCCTGGAGCTGTGGGAAAGCACAAGTCTGCAGGACTAAGCTGCAAACGACATGGGCTGGACTCACAGAGGGACTGGGAAGAGCTTAGACACCCAATTAAAAATTATGATTCTTAAAGCATCTTCAACATGTTTCTGTGTTTATGCCTGGGCCAGGCAACTTCTAATATGACAAGTAGGTTTCTGTGGTTGTTCAAGATTAGTTCAAATTTTAAAACCTCACTGGCTTTACCAAGGCAACCCTGCTCTTCTGATTGCAGATCTGCATTATAATGGACTCTGTAGCAGACTCAAACTTTCTTAAACCCACTCACGCAGCCCCTCCCAAAAAGTACCAAAGGCAAAACCACAGGAAAAAAAGCAAACAAACAAAAAAGCCAAACCAGCCTGCAGGCTCTTTTCTTTAAAAAGGAAGCTAAAGGGTGATAGTGCCCTTTATTAATAACCTCCTGGTAAAAATGCTTGTCAAAAATGTATAATCACAGAATACACTGAGTTGGAAGGGACCCACAGGGCTCATCCAGTCCAGTTCCTGTCCCTGCCCAGACCCCCCAGCAATCCCGCCTGAGCATCCCTGGCAGCGCTGTCCAAACGCTCCTGGAGCTCTGGCAGCCTCGGGGCCGTGCCCATTCCCTGGGGAGCCTGGGCAGTGCCAGCACCCTCTGCGGGAAGCAGAACCTTTCCCTGATCTCCAGCCTGAGCCTGCTCTGGTCACAGGGAGCAGATTGGAGCTGCAGCCTCCAGTGAATCTCCCCTCAGAAAATGGATCACGCAGAAGATTCAGGGTTTCCTTTCTCCCCTTTCCAAAAGCACTCACTCCTGCCCAGAAGGGGTGAAATACAGCTGAGTTGCTTTCTTTACTAGACAGAAAGAGTTTTGCTAGCACTTCCTGCTCTCCCTATCCCTTGAAGACAATCTACTGACCCTTGCTTGGTTTTCAAACAACTGCCTTAAGTGCTTTGGTCCAGGGTGGAGTTTAAAATCTGGTGTTCCAAGTAAAGGCAGATGTTTCCCTGAGATTTCCAGGTTTGAAGTTCCAGGAAATGATACTCCTTCAGGTACATCACTGTCCATGTTTTACTGGCCAGCTCAGATGTTCCCAGACCAGCAGGAGCTACTGGAAGCCCCCTTTCCCTGTGCTGCACTGACAGTGCCAGGAGCACAAGTGCTGGATTTCAGTGCCCTGGGCAGAGAGCTGGGAGGTGACACAGAGCCTCAGGCAGTGTCTGCCCTCTCCAATTCCCTCCCCATGAGCTCTTGTGGGTGCCATTGCTGAGTTCTGGGGACAGAGGAGCCCCAAGGAGCATTCCCAGGGCCAGCATGGCTCCTGCATCCCAGGGACGCTCCTGCCAACCTCTGCAGCCAGGGCACCTCCTGTGCTGCAAACCCCTGAATGACACTTCTCTATTACACTAAAACCAAGCCATTTTTACAACTGTCTGAGCAAATGATGTATAAAATGAAAGGATAATTTGTTTTTATAGCTCTCTGCCAAGCTCCATACCATACACTGCCCAACCTGCAAACAATTTATTCTCTAGGAAATGTCACTAAATAATGACAAGGACTTACAGGTCAAACTGATTTACATTATATAATTTAAATGCCATTCCAAGCAGACCTGATGGCATTTTGAACAAATAATCTCATTTATTTTTGAAGCTCTAAGCTTTCAACAAGTTAATTACAGCTGAGCTAATGGGTAAACTAAGCACTATATTGCAGTGTAGGAACCTTTTCTTTACCTTACACTTAAGAATTTAGAGAATTATATAAATACTAAAGAGTAACTCATTAAAAATAAAAGGGTTTTACAGGAAGTACTTGCACAGACTCTAAAAGTCGTAGTAGTTCTTAAACTAAAGAATTTTTGTGAGCTGGTTTTAGGAAGCACTATGGAAAAAATGGCCAACATTGCAATTACAGGTTACATAATTAAAATCAAATGGCTATTTCTAGTAGAAGTCCTCCAGACTTGAACCCTGTAGTTGGCTTTCAAAGCCATAAAATCTGACAAGTCTCAGATTACTCCTTTACTAGTGCCTGAGTATGGTATGAATCAACAAAGTGAAAGGATTTGAGAAAAGGAGATTCTGAGGAATATGCCATGATAGATTTTTTCTTTTTCTTTAAAAGAAAATCTTTTTATTTGCAGAATGCAATATTAAAATGCCACAGATTTAGCTGCAGATGATAGGCAGTAAAGTATATTCAGTCACACTGTCATGGTTCTTTTTTTTCCCTCTGGTTTGGAAAGACTGAAAATTGCAAAAATGGAAAATGACAGCCACAAAGAAAGAGCAACAAGATGCATTTTTGTGAATCCCAGCTTCAATTTCATGCATGCAGATTATGCTCACATAAAGGACTGCACCTACACAGTTGGTATAAACCTACTTCTCAGGCACTCTCAAGTTCATGCCTGAAATTTACTCACATGTCTGTCCAGCAAAAGCCCAAGAGTTTAAGAACAATAATTTAAAAAAATGTGTAATATTGCCTTTAAAGTCTGGAACACGTGTTGATTTCAGTGTGATTACCCTTGAAAATCAGAAATGTAAGTAACAGAGTTAAACTTTAAAGCTGGGTTGAAAATAAAATATAGCCATTAATATAAATTAGTATAAATTACTAAAAGAAAGAACCACCATTGAAACATGGGTGTTTCATTTGCATAACCTTAGGAGCTTTTTGGAAATTTGTGGGGTATCCAAATATACAAATTTGCCTGCTTGTGCCCACACCTGGTTCAGGTACAATTGACATCCAACAATGCTCTGCTGAATCTCAGTCTCAGTTAACTTTTCCGTTGTTTTGGCTGTTGCCCAAGATTTTTACGAACTTTTTCTGTGAGTTTTGGCAACTGCTACTGAAATATTCCACAACCATAGACAGATTTCCCCTTTAAAGGCAGAAGACACTGCTTCTTTAACACTTACCAGGAGTAAACAGAGTAGGGAAGTTCACGCTATTGATTTGCTCATTCTACTGATATTCTTCCCCATCTCACAAATGAGCATGTTGTTCCTGTTGTCTTAGGGAGAAAGACCAAAACTAAGAATTTTAATGTACCTCCCATCTGGGAACAGAATTGTGAACTATCCCTGGAGCATTGGATTCTTGACTTTTTTGTGGGGAAAAAACTAAGAAAATGGGATGGTGGGTAGGAAAAAAAGCAGAAGATTGGGCTATGCAAGATCATTATGTAAAAAATTGTGCTCTGCAATTGTACAGATACAAACCAGTAGATATTCCTGAAAATGCTATGGCAATTTTAGTGTGGGGAAGAGTAAGAAATGCATCTGCAGACACTTCACAGGGGACAGACTAATAGTTGGCCATTTTTCAGATTGTATATTTGGACAAGTTAATATGCATTTAGAGCTAAGCGGACAGAAGGGTTTTCTTCTTGTGGAGATTGCAAGACAGATGAGTTATTCCTAATTCACTGCTATACATGACAAATTAGAGCTTTTCATACTGAGTTTTAATAATGAATGATTAGTTCCCGACACCAGCCTTGACAGGTCATTAACTACAGCACAACTATCAAGTGTTAGTAAAGAAAAAGTGTTCTCTTACATATCAAACTTAACAAAATCTGTCCCACTTTGAGAAACTTACCATAAATTTTGTTGACTGGTATTTAAAGCATAGATAATTAACTCTCCTTTACAGGAATAATATTTCTAAACACAATAAGTTCTAAGTAAAAAAATGCCTCTCTGTAATTGTCTGTCATGACTTGGAATGAAGAGATGACAAGCACCAGTTTAGCATTCTCAGCACTAAGAACACATGAAAAATTACTCTCATTGGAGCCAGTCAAATCCAGTTCATGGCTGGGAATAACTCCACATGCATATTTTATGTATAAATCTATATATAACTCTATATATTGCACACAGGAGACCTGAACTATCAGACATTTACCATCTTTTAATAAAACAGTAGTGCTAAATGGAACTGGCTGGTAAACATTAGTCACAAAACCGTGTCAATAAGGCTGGAAAGATTCTAAATGATGGAAAAAAATCATGGCCTGCTTTCAAAATAAGTCAGTGAAGGCTTGTAATATATTTTACTTCTAAATTACTCCTTCTAGTTTATGGATTAAAGAAATACAACATTATGGAGTATAAATATGTTGCTATGGGGAGAACAGGCTGGGTGACTGGTTTCACTGAAGTTCATTGCATATGAAGGAAATACTCCAAGGAAATACTTCAAACAGTTCAATATTTAATGTTGTATATTCAGATTTACTTTCAGAATGTTTTCCTCTATAGCTTGAAACCAATTTTCTTTTTTTAAAAATCACTGCCAGAGTTGCAAATAAATACAAGTCCCAGGAATCTCCTGTTCAGAAACTTAACCTGAAAGTTTTTAATGGCTGCTCTATGTTAATGATATAGAGAACATATCCCTTCAGTTCACAGCCCTCCAGAGAACATCCTACCTGGCGTTTTTTCTCAGCATCTTCTACATGAAGTATTCCAAACTGTTTCCACCTAAAAAATACCTTCCTATGCTCTGTGAGAAAGCAGAAGTGAGGAGGTGGGGCTGGAATGATTAACTCACACTCCTGAAAGACTGCACCTATGCTTAACTGTAACAAGTTCAAGTTCAATTAAAAATATTTTGCTTGCAGTTTGGAACAGATGTTGGGATTAATTATAACAAGCAGAAACAACTTAGATTGTTTTCAAGTCCAACAAACAGACTGCAGAATATGGATTTTCCAGCACTACATCCAAGCTTTTTAACATTTACAGAGTTGAGAAGGACGTTAGGTTGGGGGATGGGGGGGCTGGGGAATAAAATTATTTCACTGCAGAGGTCTATTAATGTAAAGTAGCTATAATATGATGAGAGAAGCTTGACATCTCCAAATTTACCTCTTCTTGCTGGGAAAACTGTGTCCTTGTGGGAGCAAAGGGATCAGCTGGTTCCCTGATGCACATGGAACACGGCAGTGATACTGAACCCGAGCATGGAGCTGCCCTCCACAGCTGCTCATACCCAACCTCCTGATAACCCACTCACCCTAACTATCCTCACGGGTCACCAGAGTTCACTGCTGAGCTGTGACAAATAAGGAGAACACCATAACTAAGAACATTAGATCTACACAAATAGCATTTAACTGAAATAGAGAAAAAATCCTCTTACTTAATCCAGTTCATCAGCTCCACAGTGTCTGGGTCATAGAATTCTCTCAGCTCTGATAGTTCATCCATTATTCCTGGCCAGAACTAAAATGGAAACAAAATAGAACAACCTGAAGACACAATGAACCAAACAAGTTTTGGATGCTGAAATGTATTACTTCCTCTTAGCTGGCAAATAATCTTGTCCAGCTCATGGGTAAATTGCAATACAGAAGTGTATCTACCTGCTCTTCCTAGGAAGGAGAGGTGGCTGTCACTGCAGGATGAACACACGGTTTCAGAGTTTGAGATCTGCAGCTCCTGCCAGATGATCAACAGGACCAGAACTAACCATTGTCAGTGATGACAAGAGAAGGAAAGGCCTCAGGAATTAACATTAAGTTTGGAAAGGAAATATAAAACTAAATAAAAAATGTAGGAAATCTGTAACAGGAGATTATTAGATGTGCTGCAGATGCTATTAATGGTATTTAAGAAGTTTGAATTAAAAGAGACTCACTGAAGGCAAAAATAAAACTGTGACTGAATAACAACAACTAGACCATCAAGGGAAAGCATTTCAAAATTTACTACAAAGAATACATAAATCAAATCCAGAGGAGAGAAAAAAGGATAGAAACTGATTCTGAAAAGCTTAGCCCTCCCATCCAAAAAGCTAAGGGAACAATGATTTATTTAAGGGTTTATTGTTTAAACCAGTGAATATTCCAGGACAGAAGGGAGCAATTAAGGAAGATAATGACAATGCTAATGACAGATTGCTGTGCATCAGTCTTTACTACAGAGGACGTTATGGTGAAACCTATTCCAAACCTGCTTTCTTTAGATAAGGAGGACTGCTGGTTTGAAAATTGAAATGCTACAGGAGAAAGTCTAAGAAAACCCACCTGATAATCTAAAAGGCCATTAATCATCCCATTTTAATGCTCATCCAAGAGTTCAGAAGGAATTTGAATGTGGTGCTGCTGAGTCCCTTAGCAAACACAGGCATTCCTTCGCTAGAAGTGTAATTACATGGCAGGCCTGGGGGCAGGAGGTATAACTGGGCCAATTAAGATTCTCACTAGTGTAACTGCTTCCTTAAAACACTTGTTCAAGTACTCCTGGCATCTCCCAGGTGGAGCCACGGCAGCATCACAACCACGGGGAAGCTTTGGGAAGTACAACAGATACATTTCTGCTCTTCAGAAGCTCTCCCAGGGATTAGTAAATTCAGCTGTTGTGAAAGAAGATTGTGGAGTCTCATAATGAATCAAAATTTCCTCTCTTCATTACTGAACTGCCCTGGACAGCTACACATTCTAAGAGCTTGCAGTCCTTCAGGGTGGAGACAGAAGGAATGGGCTCTGCTTTGCTTTTCAGTCAGTGCACTCTGCCCTGTAACCTCCTGAGGAGCCAGTGGCACAGCTCCCTGCTCAGTGCTGGGGCTATTCCATGGCATTCACTCTCTAAAGGTTTTTTAATTCACAGTACTGCAAGTTTTGAGTGACTACAAGCAGTTTCTACTGGAGGAAAACTTTGGTCATGGGGCTTGCTATTACTGAATTGAAAAATTTCCAGGTAGCACAACATTTGATTAGTAGAACCAAGAGAAAACTAAGGTACTTCAGGAGCTCCAAATACAAGAGAATGACAAATAAAAAGTAAAGCATATGAAAATATGGACCAGTAACACTAACAGAACTTTGTCTTGTAAATCGAGTATATGTCAGATTGAAAAAAAGTCTGGTGACACCAGGAGAGGATAAAAAGAACAGATGGAGCACATAAGGGATGTAACAAACTGCTCAAAAGAGAGAGGGAAATGAAGGACGTTTCCAACTTGTAACAGTGCTTGTGTCTGGGGTCAAAGTCTTCAGGAAAAGAAACCAGTTGTCAAGTGGCTTAAATTAGTCCTGAACTGAAGCTGTTCAGTACAGCCAAAGACTGCTCAGATCATGGGTATATGTTGCATAAATGTCCATGTTTGGAGCAAAAGGACTTGGCTGGGGTGAAGATAAAAATGTAGCTGCAGAAGTAATAGGAATAGAGAGTTTACTCTTAGAGAGAAATCAAGATTATTTGGCAATCCTTGGAATTAGAATGCTCAAGCTCAGGATCTCACCTTAAGTACCAACAATTTATTCAGAAATTATTGACATGCAAACCCAAATTGATGAGCAGTATTGTGAAGTTAAAATACAATGAACACAGATAAAGGTGAAACCTACCTAAAAAGTGTAAGAAGTGAAACATAAATACTACTTGGTACTGCTTTATGCATGTGTTGTGTTATCTGCAGCACAGCTAAAGTAAGCATGGAAATACTTCAGCATTTTCACTTTATCTGAAAGATGTTTTGCACTGTAATAATGAAAATCACATGTAAACAGGAATACAGGTGTCTTACAGGTCTCAAAACACCCTGTACCTGAAATCTGAAAGAAAGCCAGCACTGTAGCTGCAGCTGCATCTCAATAAATTATCGTTCAAGTGATGTATTTGGGGCTGTAGTAACCACATGCCTCAAAAGAGGCTTTCATTGGCTTATTCAGGATTAGGTTAATAATCCCATAAAAGTCCTATTTTGAGGAACTGCACTGAGGAATAGTTCTTCTGACAAATATAACAGATAATGAAACACCAAACTGCCCTCCTACAAATTCAAGAAAACCAGCCCTGATGGCCAGTTAACTTTGTGGTGTACAGAGAAACTGCCCCTGCAATCTGAGCAGTCAGTGACTGAACAGATAAATTCTTGTCTGGAAAAGAGAAGGATAACTAAGTCTCTGTTCCAAAAATCTGCTTCCACTGTCTGTTTATAAGGTTTTAGAGAGAGAATATAAAACCACACTCTCACAGAAGCAATGGGTACTTTCTGGATCTCTCTCTAAGAATTTTTGTCTGACCACTGCCAAGGCACCTTGGACAAGAGCCTTGTGGGTCCCTTCCAGCTCAGACTATTCTGTGATTCCCTCAGGCTTCTCATCAACTCTTTCAGCTTTGCAGAAAAGACCCACAGAGAGATCCACTCTTCTGGTAGCTCAACTGCAAGAACTGACTCAGGACAAAAAACAACTGAGGCGACAAATTTCTCATTCCTACTGAGAAATTTGAAAAATAGTATTTTTAATGTCAATAAAAATTATTTCCTCTATTTAGAAGAAACATGAAAATGATGCTTTTCAAGCAGACTGAGCACAACTAATGACTGCTCTAAAGGCCATGAAATCAGTGGTTTCTGTTGACTTCAGAATTGAATCTGACAGAATTTACATCTGCTTATGAAGAGTGGGAGGAAAATTATTCCTAGTGATCTGTCACATTAGACTACCAGAATGTCATGCTCTTGGTATCCCCCCTGTCACAAGAAATGGCATTGTTTCTGTCATATTCAGAGATGATGAAAATGGCAAATGACTTCCTAACAGTCACATCAGTGGACAAAAAGAGTCCTCTAACAGAACAATACGACAATGTAAGTTTAAAACAGTATTTTTTGACTTTTTATTTCAGTTTTAGAGGGGGAACACAATATTGGAGTGAACTCTATTAGCAGCTTTCTTAACTGCTTCACTACTGCCTTTTGAACTGTAACAATGAAATGTATCTTGCCTTTTTCTGAAGGGAATTATTTAACAGTGTATTTTCATCTCAGACTAGTTACTGCAGAAACAACTTCTCCATCAAAGCAGACTCTGAATTTTTTGTCTTTGTGAGTACAGATTAAAAGAATGGTTTGCCCACTAAATCAGTGTTGTAAATCTCACTGCTATGACTGATAATCTAGTACACGTTACTGATTTAGGTATGTTTTATGCAGTTACATTTAAGTGTTTGACAATAATAATATTCTGTTTCTGGGACAGACAGAAGACAAACCAGGGAATTGACTATTTAATAATTGTGAACTTTAAAACATATGAGATGAGGCACAGCAGTAGAGATTATGATTATTTCTGCTCCTACAATAAATCATATGACAATGTGAAGATCTGCATTTTATCCACAACTTAGTTAAAACCAAAAGAGACAACTCCCATTTCCATAAAATCATGCATTCAAATAACACCTGCTACTTACACATACACTCAGATAAACATTTGTGTCTATTATCTTATTTGGATCAAATAAGCCCAACTGATCCTTCACAGACAATTCTGTACACACAGCTATCCTCATTTTTAAAATTCAGTTACAATTCTTGTATGTAGTTACTAGTAAGACAAACCTTCTAGGAGAAAGGAAAAACTTCATGCAACTAAAATATGCCAAAACACTGAGAAAAAAAATTCTTACCTTAAATGCAATGTAAAGTAATGTAATTATTGGTATAGAATACCGAATCACCTGTGTCTATGAGAAATTGAAAAAAAAATTGGTTATTTTGTTGATACATTTAATAGACTTAATTTTTAATGTATTGATATCTGAAATATTTAACATGTAGTGGAATTTAAGAGACTGAATTTTAAGCCCATATTCTGATTTTATTTTCAAGTAAAACCCTAATTACAGACCCATCATAAAAGATGGATTTATATCTTTAAATATGTATTCCACAAGGTGGAAAATACTGTCACTCAATATAACTAACTGCAACGGTCTTCTCAGACTGCTGATGATTTCTTAATATGGAGACTTTTTTAGTAAAATTATGGCTATTTTTCATAGCTACATCTATATTGCCACCTAGTGTATTCCAATGGAATTGTTTAATATGGAAGCCACCATAAAATCAATTTTACTTACTAAATTTATATAAACATCCAGCAGAGATACCTGGTTTGAGAGAACTAAAAGCAAGATTCAACCCTGAGCCTTGACTTGGTTCAGATGCAGCCCAAAGCCCAGTGGATGAAAGGCAGTGCTCACCCTCTGGGACGTGTAGAGATGGAGACACTTCAGGATGAGTTTCCAAACCTCTGTACTGCACAGGCCAAAGGATGCAAATACACACATGTGGGATGTCCAGAGGTACTTCATCCTGAAAGAACACAAGCTTTCCATGATCATTTGGAGCTTTGCAAAGCTGCTTGTGAGAGCAGTTAATGTCTAGAGAAATTCTGAACAGAGTTTTCTTGGACTTTCATGCCTCTGAAATAAGTGAGCACAGGACTGACACTGCACTTTGCTACGCATGTCTGTCCCCAAACTTCCATTCTTTCTGGCAGAATTTGGCAAATGTCTCAGTCTACAAGCAGAAACACACTAGGGAAATAAAGAAAGTTCATGATCCTATCAGTTTGTGGTCAACATATTTTACACTCTTATAAAAATAGACTCAATCATCTGAACAAGCCCTTAGTAGAATCAAAAAACCGTACCTCATTGTGCTTAACGCCAGACATCCAAAAAGAACTGTGTGAACTAAGCTGTAGGCAGCATCAGGCTTCAGTGTCACTGTATATTCTTCCTTTTTTTCCTTAAAATGGACTTGATCTGAACCTCTAATTGAAGGAAAAAAGTGTTGTATTAGGTTGTGTAACATACTTTATACAATTATCTGCATTTTAAAAAGCACTGGATCTTTCTGAGGCCAGAAACAACAACCATTGCTATGAGCCCTCAACCTTCTATTCTATCTATGATCTAATTTAGCCTGATGCCACCAACTTGATGCAGCATCAGGTATTTCTTTTCATGTGCAGATTTCTGGAAATGCAATTTTACATGAACTTGATTAGAATAATGAGATAAAATTGTTTACAGCAAGGCAAGCTTGGTTTCTTTTTTGAAGCAGCTATTCCTGTGTTCAGAGGGCTTTTGATGAGAGTGAAGAATTTAACTGTGATTTGTGGGGCTGTGCTGGTATGTCTGGATGTTACTAAAGCCAAAGACTGGAAACAGAGTTAGGGAAAATGAGCCCTGAAGGGAGTGATTATTGCTTGAGCTGTCTAGCCTTGTGAAAAAAAAAAAAGCTGCTTCAGTTTGTGGGGTTTTCCTGTTTTTCTCAGAGCAGGAAATAAGTGAGATAAATGCATTAAAAATTAAGGACATGTTTGGGATTACATCTAGGCTTACAGAAAATAAGAGCTGCAGAATCTTTATTTTTAAAATTGACTGATCCAGTAAGTTTTTAAAGAGGCTGGTTGAATAGTACCAGAATTATTTACAGATGACTGACATTTGACAGTTACTACTGTATTATGCAATTGTCATAACGTAGTTTTGGAATGTCTTGGATACTCTCCCTTTCTCTTGCTCTCCCTCCTTTTTATCCAGTCTTCCCTAAAATCTCTGATAGTGACACTAGTGAGGTGACACTCCTTGAATTTTTGCTTAATCAAGTTTTATATGATCCCTTCTACCTTTTGCCCTGGTTGTACAAGTAAAACTGAGAGCTCTATAACGAACCATTTTTTGAAAAATAACATTTCTGTCTGATTTTCTTCTGTGTTCTGTAGATGCCTCAGAATCCCACAGATTAGCTCTGGGAACTGCCAGCAGTGATGCACAGTTACAGCTCCTGCCCCTTCCCACAGATCACAAAGTTCAGCACAGACTATTCCAGCTCATTTCTGGGCAGTTTGAGGGTAACACCTGGGAAATCTGTGTTTTGGAGTGCGCTGCACAGGGAAAATGGGATGGACTAAAGAAACAAACAATGTTTTAGATAAAAACATCCCTCCCCTGCTCCTCCTCATCCCAAAAAACCCAACCAACATTATACATAGTGCAAAACTTCAGCAGCAAAGAGCTTGACTGAATCTAGGGAAGGATGTTCCTTGGTTACATTTTTAGCTTCAACTGGAAGTTACTTATTCTGCCTGATTTCTTTCTCATATACACCCCACTCCTCAGTAGCTATGCAAAACAATGCTGTATTTGCTGCTGTGTTCACCTGTCAGTTCCTCAGCCAGCTGAAGAAAAGAAAATTGATAAAAATGTGAATTTTCTTAAAACTGTATTTACCTGAGGTTCCGAAAGGCAACAATTACAGCTGCTACTGTCAGAAGGAAGAGAACAAATCCATAGACGTAAAAAAGTAATGTACTGGAGAGTCTTGAGAAAGTATTTAAAGGTAGCAAACCAAAGGCTTCTTCACAAAGATACAGATTAGCATCAAAATCTCTAAAAAAAAAAAACAAACACCTTTGTCCATCATGTATTTCATAACTTGATGTCAAAAAGGATCAAAGTTTCCTTTCTTCTCAAGAAATTATAGTCACAATTGTGCAGATTATTCTTAGGGCAAGTATGACGTAAGGATAAGGTAAAACTGATTTATTGCACACATTTGAAATAGAAACAACCTGAAAGCTTCAATTAAAGAAGTTAAACAAAAAAGCAAAACTGCAGCTAAATCGTACCTTGTTGCTCCAAATCCAAATTTTGCTTTCAGGAATTTGAATATATGCTCATCTGACTCAAGATTAAGAATTTTCTACAAAGGGGGGAAGAGAAAGGAAATTATATTTTAAATATCAAAAATGTCACACAATAAATAGCTTTTTTTTTTTCATTTAAATGAAACTGTAAAGCAACACAGGCGTACTAGGATGGGTGCTTTGCAATCAAAGAAGCATTCAGTTTTAACTGCATTAACTGAAAAGAAAATTCAGTGAAAAACTTTGCAAATGCTCAACAGTATAGATCTACAACTGATATAAAATTACAGGTGAGCTTCAAGTTAACACCAATTATTTGGTGTTAATTTATGAAGTGATTTTCAAATCCATATACCAAAGATTAGCAAAACCATCTTTAATTTCTAAAATGCAGTTTCTGAGATGCAGAAAAATCTCACTGCAGTTTTTATTCAATGATATTCCTGCAGATGGTTAACAAATAGCTTTTAACATAATACAATGCATAATTTTTGATATTAAAAATTATTTGCCTACCTTAATGAATTTATTTATTAGGAGAGTCAAGCACAAGACTAGTAGAACATGGAGGATAAGTTTCCCAAGCCTATTAAGCAAGCCACCCGTTTTTAGGTTTTTCTACAAAGAAGAAAATATTAGTATTTCAGTCCTTTTTTTTTTTTTTTTATGTATTTGGAACAAAATCATTACAGGCTATTTTAAACAACTGTGATCTGCTAATCCTGAGCAGCACCAAATTTGCATTAGGGTCATTTAAGCAAAAATGGACACAGAAACAAGTAGCCAGAATAAAGATATACTTCTTGCACAAAACTGAAGGGACAATGTCATAAAAGCTCTGATCTGGCAGAGTTTTGGAAGCAACGAAAAAGCCTTTGTTTGGCAGCAGCCCTAGTGTACTTACAGAACTTATTCCCTAATTTCCACAATCTTGTGTGCCTTTTGAAATACCTACTCATTACACCTTCCACTAAACATGAGAAAGGATCTTCTGGCTCTGTCAGTTGATAGGGTTTTGAGCAATTTTCCAATTACAAGCTCCAGATCCAGACGAGCTGCTCACAGGTAACTGGGAATAGCTGCAGACAATAGGAATGGCCCTGTAAACTCCTTTCTTGTGGTCAGAGGCTGTCACCAATGCCAGAATCAGAAAAAAAAAGCACTCTAACTACAGTAAAAAAAACTAATCTTAGAAAGAAGCAATGGATTTCAGGAAGCTGAATTCGACACGAGCCTAGCTGTCCTAGTTGTTACAGATTATTTTGTTGGAGGCAGATCCATAAATGCAAGCCAAGTCCTGCTGAAACAGGTGTAAAGTCCATTTATGCAATTGTTTTTTCAGGATCCAATCTGCAGCTTGCACAATCATTAATGTTAATAGCAATCATAGAATTATGATGTCTGATGTGCTTGGTTAAGCTGCAGTTAGTGTAATGGAAATCATTATTTGATCAGGCAATGTTTGGGTTGCTGTATGCTATAGTAATTCCTCTAATTGGTATTACTAAATGAAAATTATAATGCATCTAAATTACTCATTCACACACACATACATATATAAAAATGCTCCTTATTTAGTACTACAGAAGTATTTTGGTACCTACCTGGATTGTTCTTGCTATTAAGACAGAAACATTAAAACTTATAAGTAATGATCCAAGAATCATAGAATTGAAGAACTGTAGGACACAGACCAGCAGTAACCCAGAAATCTGAATGATATAGAGCCATGTAACCTGTAACAATAATGAGATTTTTCTGTCTACAAAACTTTACAATCATAGGTGCTTTTCTCTGAATATAATTTATACTTTTTATAAATAATATAAATAATTATAATTTAGAATTTTTATATTTATAATTTATTTCAACATCAATTATTTTTGCAAATAATGTATCATCTTGCAGTAAATAATTACATTTAAAGCCATTACTGTATCCATTTTATATTTATGTCTTGAACTACTTAGGTTAATATTGTATGCCCATTTTATATTTAAGGAAGCCTGATCCTCTAATCAAGGAGACTAATTGCTGATTATAGCTGATTATAACTACAGTGTGAGGAAAATATTAATTACCTAATATCTTGAAGATGTTTTTATTTCCTTTAGTCCAAGAAGTGTTTCTGTAGCCTCTGTGATGTCTTTATGACTACAGAGTTATGGCTCAGTGCAGTTCAGCAAACAAACATCACCTGCCTTCTCAAATTTTTCAGAAATAGTTCAGTATAATCCCTTCTGGGTTATGCTAAACTCTGATCAGTGTTCAGCTCAATGTAAACACCAAACCCCAGCTGATTTTCTGACACAGTGGTACCATAATATACATTTTACCTCACACAAAGATCCCAAGTTCAGTCTAGTGTTACAGCAGTGGTGTAAATCAGTATCTAAGAGCCCAGTAAACTCCAAGAATTCTAAGCAGTGCTGTTCTGAAAATGAGTACAGACACGGTGTGGTGAGTCTCTTTTGGAGTAACTCAGGATGAAGCTGGTAATTTGCTGACTTTTAAGGCAGCTGAGCAGTCACATTAAATGTTGACTTCAGCTTGCAGCTGCTGATATAATGAAGAGTTCAGAAACTTAAGTAAGTCACATTTAACTTGATATGCAGGCACCATACTCATTTTCAGTTAAATTAATACAAGAAGTAAAGTTCAAGTCTGCTTCAAATTTAAAATGAATTTACATTAATTACTCTTCATCCTCCTGTAACCTTTCTTAAAGTTAGAACCTTTTTCAACCAGTGCAAGCTTTCACCATGCCTAAAATGATCTTAGTAGAATTTCACAGCAATGTTTATGTCAAAGAAAGTGTTTTCATCTTCTACGGTACATTTCTGTTTTTTAAGATTGACTGTCAATAATCCCTGACCTTCTTAGTAAGGCTTGGTTTATTTTCTGGCTTATCCAGCTCAGCAACACAGCAGGGGCAATGCTGTTATTTTGTGGTGAATGTCAATGCAGGCAAGACAACTGCTTCTCCCCAGCAACCTGGTGTTCTGCATCCTCCTCCTCTGCACAGAGCTTGGCCCTGACTGGCAAAGAGGATGCACAATGCTTGAGGCAAAATTCATACACTGCTTTGACTTCGGCTTACACAAAGATTTCCTTGGTACTTTTTGCTTCTGGCAACTTCGAGAGGCCATGCTAAAGCTGGCCATACTAAAGTGGTATCAGATCAACTGTTAGGATGCTGTTTGGAAGTGTCAAATAGTGTCTAAACAAAAGTAGACAAAAATTAAATAGACATGAACTACGTTTAAGTGAACAAAAACCAGAAATGGTGTTGCTTCCATCATGCACTTTTACACTTGCAGGGTTTATACACTGTGATTACTTCAAAGCACAAGGCACACAGCATTACCTGTATTCCTCTGGGCATTCAGGCCACTGGTTAGGAAAACACCTTCAAAACTGCTGCCTTTATGAAGACGAAGAAACAAAAGTAGGTTCTCTCCAAAAAGAAAGTTACCTTTGCTGTGGGAAGCATGTCCAAGCAGTCCAGTATGAACAATGCCAATGCTTGTATCAGCATCATGAACTGGTTAAATTGCCAAGTCAAGCTAAAGAGAAACGTTGCTATGAATACAGCCATCAGTGTGAGCCTCTGGAAGGAGGGAACAAAGTTTTATTTTAAAGTTTTCTTTGTTAAAACACAAAAAATCAAGCAAAAAGAAACTCCAAGAAACCAAACCAAAGCCCACCTTAATCTGGTTTTATTTTAAACCACTTTTAAAACACTGAATCTTCTAACTAAAATAACAGCTTGGAGGATAACAAACATTTTATTAGAGTTACAAATTCTTGACTTATGCCTGTGTTTTATCACTGTAATACCATCTGCAAGCAAACAGTGAGATCTCAGATAGTTTCACCCCCAGATTAAAATGCAATACCTGTTTTACTGTGGTATAAATAGCAGTTGATCAAAATGAGGAGTGGTTACCTAACTGTTGGTCAAGAAACTGTATCACCCATTTGCTTTATTCTTGAAGTCAGGACAGTTCTCTGTTACTGAGTTTATTGTGTCATACTTGGCAGAAATACTCACTTGTTGAGCAGGCTGTAAATGAGTTCTGAGTAGGTATGTGATGGCTGCTATCTGAACAGCAAAGAATGGCAGTGCCCAGTTCTCCCTTAAAGGAATGGTGAATTCTACCCTTGTAGTATCTACTCTGTACAAAACAGAGAGTTTCACAAATTTAAAATCAAGAAAACACTTGGTGACAGACAGCTTGCAATGACAAGCATCTTTCTGCTATTTTAACTCCTTATTTATAAAAATGGAGGCTCTACACTCCAATTCCTTCAACACACCTGGCTCTGAAATTAAATCACTATTAAGGTTCTGCAAGTTATCCATTGTTTCTCCATCTCAAATGATGTATTTCAGCTTCACTAACTGTAAAAAAATATACTATGGATTACATCTTATAAAGCACAGGCTGGGTAATTTAGAAATGACAAATACACCCCAAACTAAAAGCACTCTCAAAATCCAGCTGTGTATTTCCACACCACAGGTCACATTATTTCATTTTTTGGTTTGCAAATGCACATGTGAGAATATAAACAGGATATAATTTTCACTGTGATCCCAATGACTTGAGCATGAAGACAGTTTAATTGCTTATGAGCTTTTGGTCATTTTTTTTAAGCTTTTGAACATACGAAGTATGTGATGGAAGAATTCCCCAAAGAAGGGTCATTTGCAAAACCTGATTTAAAAGCTAAAACCAAAGAATTCTCTTTTTCCTGGTGGAGAGAAAATATTTGCTAAAAAGGCAAGTAGGCAACATATCTGATACATGCTTAGCTGGAGAAAGAACGTGTCTAAATGGAATTACTCAGTAGCCTCAGATGTAATTAATCTGGACAGAAAATCTTTATCCAAATCCATTCTATACACTTATTATATTGCATAAAGCAAACAAGCTCTCACTCTTCACCAGTTATTAGAAAGATGGACAAATTTGCTCCAGATGTTCTATAAATGGAAGAGATGACCTCATGAAAGAAATGTGTGAAATACTGCACATTGCATGTGGCTTTTAATTACTTTTATATTTGGAGAAAGAAACATCTTGCCTCCATACACCTGTAATTATTCTGTAGTGTATGTGCTTGCAGATAAATTCCTTTAGAGCTGCTCATTAACATATCAAACATTTCTGGTAGAACCATGACTGTACTTTTATTTTCTTGAGTAATACACAGGTAACAGCCAATGTCACCAGTCTGAGCTTCATGCCAGCACCTTAATTCTGGCATAAAGCCAGTTCTTAGGTTTTTATCTCCAAACTGAAAATTCTTTAAGTGATAAAGCACTAGAACAGCTCAATGACCATGTTTTTTCTCTGAGGCTTAGTGCAGGAGGTAGCTACAGGAGTAAGGGGAGAGAGAAGCTGAATATCAGATGAGCTGAGGTTGTGGAAGGAACCCCTGAAGGCAGGTGTGAGGCAGTGAGGAGGCACCTGAAGGGCTTTCATGCACATGTTTTAACACCTGAGAGATCCTAGGCTGGATAAGACAGGGTACATCACCTGGAGCTCCAGACACATCTGAAAGATGTAGTCCACTTTCAGAGACTACTTTAAGACAAAATTTTCTACTCAAACTTCCAGAATCGTTAAAAACCCAGTCTGATATCTGATTATTTTCTAATTATTTTTTGTTATTTAAACATGCTTTCCATTTTCTGGCTAATAGTTTCATGTTTTGTCCAATTAATCATGCAGTTAAAGTTTTAATGCCTTACCTTTGAAACTACGTAAAATTTTAGAAAGATTAAATGTTTCATCTCACTTACCTGTTTGTAATATACCAGCAAGCTGCCAACAACCCTGAAAGCCATGTTCCACTAAGAAGCCAGCTTGTTACATACAGAGCAATGACATAAACTGCCTGAAGTCCAAACAAAGTGTAGATATAAAAATAAACAGGCTCTAGGTATTGCTGTAAAACACAAGAATACTGATGTTGACATTAAAGCACTCGGGGCGGGGGGGGGATTATACTTAGTATGAATTAGGTTTTGCTTTTACAAATTAAAAAGGTATCAGGAATATTTCTAATTTGAAAATATCTACAAAGGGGAGCTATGATGCACTGCGCAATCTTCATAATGCACTTACAATCTAAAGCCATAAATAAATGCCTACCTGAATTGGAAGAATCCTATACAGAATGCTGAGAAACACCTCCTGGTAAACATTCATTCTTTCAAGTATGTTAATTGTCCTCACAGATTCAGTTTTATTGTCATATACTAAACCATGTAAACCTTAATGATAAAGAGAAATTGAAATAGGAGATTGTCATTTTCCCCCTCCATCTTCATTTGAACAGTGAATAACTTTTTCAAAGGTATTTTAGGATTTCTCATCAGACACTGCAAACTTTGAGTCAACGATTCAGAACATATTACCTCTGAATCAACATGACCTTCTGAGGTCTTCAGCTTCCCTGCTTCAAATGTGACTCACAGTGCTAATTCAAGTACTATATATTTAGTAGTGTATAAAACATTTATTTTTATACTTCCATCCCCAGCATAGAATCTGCAGTACATTCTGGATCCTGAGAACTGTTCTTGGCACTACTTTAATCACAGGTGAAGTTATTATTGAAAAATGTGTAGTATAAGCAAAGTTGCTAAGGAGAAACTGCTAAATATCTAAAAAACTTGAGACTGTCTGAGAAAGCCCCATCACTGTATATGATTTCCTTGAAAGCTGCTCCTTGTGTCACTTACTGTCCAGGAATACAGCAAAAAACATTGCCCCTTCCCAGAAATAGCTCATGCCTCAAATTAAACAAGAGAAGAAAAAAAAAATTAAAGTAATAAACTGAATAAACCAGCAAGCTGAAACCTGAACAGATATGAAAGCTGTCCCTCAAAGTGACTGCCTTCAACGGCATGTGAAGGTGTGGCACAGCAATCAATACATCACTGTGAAATTTATTATGTCCATAACTTAGTGGTTCCCTGGCGTAGGAACAGAATAAATCTGTCTCCAGTACAACTATTACACTATCTTTCATAGTTATGGTATGCCTTGTTCTCAATTATATTTGGGAAAAAAAAAAACCCAACCAAACCTACAAATAGTCAGCTGCAAAACTTACTTTACAGTTTACAATACCTTGCTGTATGGAAGCGGCCTGAATCATCTGTTTGTAGTAGGAATAATAAAGTCCACACTCAGTTCTGAATGAAATTTCTCTTTCGACCTCCTGCAAGTGAAGTTCAACAGTAAATTCACTTTTCATTTGCTTTTCACCATCATCCAGAGCTGCCTTCAACTCCAATTCCTGCAGCACCAGAGAAACTGACCTCCAGAGACACTTCAGTCCTTGGGTTTCACATTCTAAGCAACTTAGTTCAACTAAAGGTAAACATACATGGACAAATTAGGGTGAGAGGCAAATGGCTGGGGTGTAAATGACTCTTTTAAGTGGGGAAATGTACAAGCTTTTTGTGATTCTGATACGCTGCTTGGAAATATTTTGGGCATTTCACTATTTTTTTGCAATATGACAAGCTTAGATTGGCACAGTGGCCCACAGCTGGACTGTAAAGCTGCATATCCCTGCTTTGTGCATTTAACCTTTTCTCCCAGCTGTAGTCATCCCTTTGTGTTCCATGGCTTTGCCAGCTCAAGGCTCAATTAATTCAGTGTGCTATGTGGGGGCTGCACCATGGTGCCAGGGATATTTCAGCTGGCAGGGGATGCTGCTGCCCATTTGTTCAACATTGCTTCTCGCAGGAAGCCAGCTGGCATTGCTCTCACTCTTAAATTACAGGTGAAAGGGAAAGGGACACTCTACTTGGCTTAGGGCGTGGTGAACTTATTTCTCGTTAAAAATGTTCAAATTATTTAACCTAGGTACACTTCAAACCAGGTACATTTCAAACTATGCCTTTTTCTTGGCTGATATTGCAGCAGGTGGGGTCTACTAAGATCTGAAAGCTCTTTGCTTTGGAATGCACTTCCTTTTGTTACCTCATTAGTTGTGAAGACCTAATGAAATTTAACAAATCCACAGCTTTGGGCAACCACATTAAAACAAAGATGGCATGAACAAGCAATCTGCTGAGAACTAACAATTGTCTTATACAGCACTGTTCTATTATTAGTGATCTTTTTAGTAGTTTGTAGGGTAACATCCCAGCAAATGTATTTCCTAAGCAGTAAGTTAGAAAAGGTCTCTATCCAGTTAGAAAAAGTTTATACTGAGGTTTGAAAATCCAGTGAAATCCCTGTATGTGGTATATGCAAGTCAGTAAAAAAATTGTGTGATTTATAAAAATGACCTTTTGAATTCATCTTTCTGTACAAAAGAATGTTACTGAAATAACAGAATAGTACTTTTTCAGAGACTTTTATGAATGCCATTCTTGTTAATGCAACCTTGCACAGAACCCCAAGACTTTCAACTTTCTCATACAGTCCCAACTCTCATGTTGGAGCAGAATCAATTCTATTTCAGAGCTAACATAAAGCTTGACAAAAAGATCATGTTCTTCTCTCCTCTGCTGCCCAGTACAGGTTCTTATCTCAAAGCATGTGTTTTATTGGAGTCAATTGTTGACAAACCAATATTAGTTCTGGTCTGAGAAAAGCCAATAGATAAAACCACAAGTGATTCAATCTAAGTTCAGAATTAAACTCTCACAGCTGCCCTGTGACATATAAATCATCATCATACCAAAAGCCACACACTTAGCAAATTGAGAGTGCTGGATTTTAAACAAGCTCTAGTTTCAATTTATCACTACTGGAAAGTTTTCTAATACCAAAAAGTGGCTGACTCTTAAATGCTCATAAAGAAAAAAAAAAAAACAAAAGGGAATGCTAACATTTGGAATTTATTAGTGGGGAGAGAAGAGACACAGAGGGGGATCTAATTAGCAAAAATGCATTCAAACATGATTAATTTGTAATCCTGGCACCAGCTGTATTCAACCAAATGCTATACTTTATGAGACAAACACTAGTGAGTTTTACATCTGTTTCATGCTAAGATAACATCTGTTTTATTCACTGAAAATACTTTTCCAGTTCTACAGCAATTTATACTTTTCCTAGCATTCCATGTCAATAAAAACATACAGACTTATGGGTAAACATTGTGAGAGCACATCCTTATCTGTCTGTACATTCCCTTTGTGAGGCTGCAACAAAGAAGTTATCGCTGTTCCAAGGGAAAAATAAAGAACACATTCCTCTGGGACACACAGAGAGCTTCTTATTATTTCAATTTATGCAATTGTATCCTAATAATATTAAGCTTTCACAACCAAATAAAAAGGACTTTCTCTCAAGGGCAGTGCAAAATTTTAGATCTTATGATTCCTCAAACTCCTTAAGCAAGTCCTTCAGAATGCTGAGCAAGCAGCCGGAGTCTGAGTTGAGTTTTTCTATAAATAATGAGCATAAATAAAGCTCCAATTACTTTTCTTTTTTTTTTTTTTTTTTTTGAGATAGCTAAAACAAAATTTGTGTAATTGAAACTATTTATTACTTTTCAATTTAAGACCAGGAAGATTTGAAAATTTTCTCAACACACAGCTGCTGTCAATGTTCCCAGTTGAGAACAAGCCTTCAGCAAATGTATTTAATCCTTTGAAAGCTCTCCTGGCTGGTTAACCTCAAGCCCATCTGTTTGAGGGCATGTTCCAGATCAGATGTGATCCAGAGTAGAAGCACCCCTAACACCTCGACAGGCACTTCTGTGCAAAAGAACTGCCAAAGTCCTGCATGCCCTCCTTCCCCTCATGCCTGAGCATTCACTTTGTGCAGCTCTCAATACCTGTTTCCCTGCTTTTCTTCATAAAATCATTTTGTTTGGGGCTGGAAGGGACCTGAAAGCCCATCCAGTGCCACTATCCCAGGGTGCTCCAAGCCCCAGTCTCCATCCTGGCCTTGGACATTTCCAGGGATCCAGGGGCAGCCACAGCTCCTCTGGGTTTGCATTTGAAATGTAAAAAGGGAAAATATGAGCACTTCACAGACTAAATCCTGGCATTCCTATCCTGAAAGACTTACGATCTTACACTTTCATTCCTGACTTCCTGCAAGCAGCAATTTTATTAAAGGAAAAATCAATATCAGTATCTAAATGCTTACTCAGAAGGGATGAAGAAGAAATGAATGCTCTGAAGTTTATCTGTTTTTCTTACAGTATTAATTTGCTCTGTGGCCTTAGCTTATTCCTCTTCAAAGTGGCTTCAGAATTTGCAGTTGAGCAAGCAATGGCTGACAGGAGAGGTGGCCCCCCATTTTGTTATTTGCATAGCAGATTGTGTTCCCAAAAGATGCTACACTGGAGGGGCAGCCACTAAACTGCTACTGAAAATCACTGAAAATAGACAAGCCATTTCAGATGTGTTATGCCAGAACATTTACAGAAAACTGAGAAGGATTTTTGGATAAGAAATCTGTTTTGACTTCCACCATCAAAAACAGAAATGTTTGTTGGTTTAATGTATACGAGAAGGAACTCAAAAATTTTTCTTCAAAATTAGTTGATCAATTTAAGTCATTATAACCTGTGAACCCTGCTGGAAGGGGACACAAACACAGCTCCTGACTAGGTGTCATTATATGCAGAATCTTTTCTGGTTTGGTTGTTTTTGGTCATTCTTTCAGGAAGTCTTGAAATAAAAAAGGAGCAATTGTGTACTTCCTTCATTGCATAAACCACTCTTCAAGATGTGCTTTTTCAGTTTTTCTGGTAAGAACAATTGTACATCTTTCTCCTGTGACCATGGCTAATGGATAATAGCAGGCACATTTACCAGCAAACAAGAACAAGACTCACACACAGAGCAGCAGCTGAAATCAATGCACTGTTGAAAGCCATATTCAAAATACAGCAAAACAGTTTAACAACGACCAGACAGTTTTTCTACTTGGGTGAACCATTGCTGGAAGACACCCAAATCTGAACTGGCTTTCGATGAATTGCAATTGAAATTACAGAAAGGCAATCACTGCAAGTGTGTCTGCAAGTCCTGACTCCAATTATTTAGGAGCTAGGAATCATGACTTTGCATAATAAACTCATTTTACTTCCAATTTTTAGGGTTGAGTACAACTGCCTACTTTTTAAATATGCAGTTGTGGTGTTCATTTATCAGTAGGGTCTTCAGAACCAAAATTCCACCTTTTGCATCTAAAAGGTGCAGGTACAAACATCTGCCTGGTGCAAAAGTGCCATAAAAACACTGCAGACCTTCCTCAAATAGAAAAGTACCCTCATATAAAAGAAAAGATGACAAAACAGGTCTCCCATTACATCTCTGTATTAATTAAGTTGCTACACAGACCCTTCTGGGCATGAATTCTTATCATCTGACTAACTGTACCTGACTGGATGAAAGGAACAAACTTAAGGGGAATAATACACAGTTATATAATTTTTGTGTCAGATTTCAGCAACATAAATCCTCAAATTTGCCCCATTTACAGCCAATTAAGGGTGACTGAAGTCAGTTGTTTAAAATATATGGAAATAGAACTGATTTAGAATTTTTCTTTTCTATGTTGCAGAGCAGTGGTGATGCTCTACTGTATTTCATAGGCATGGGGGTTAATGAAACGCTGGATGTGCATTTGGAATGTATCCATTTATTCTATGTTATGTTTAATGAAAATATAATGAAATGAGACTACCTCTGCATTTCACTACGCAGCAAGGCATGCAATAATTGTGGGGCAAGGATTAGACTGCAGTTCTCCTTTCCCAGAATCTGGGCAGGGGTATGAACTAAAATAAAACTTACACTCTTCAAACTTTTCAGAAAGTTCAGTTGATACCTGCAAAATTATACGCTTTGGCCAAACTATAAAATGTTAGAGAAGAAAACACCTTTTCCACTTATTTTCCATGTGTTTTTTGAGGGTCTGATCTTTCTTAGTATATAGTATGTGCTATAATGAAAAGATTAGCCAGTTGAGAAGTGCTGGAAAACATGTACATACCCCTGCAGAGCCCACAGTCCTACACACAGGCACAGACACAGCTGTGGACTGTTTTACAGATACAGGGATGAGCCTTCCTGCCTCAGCTTTGCAGGAGATTTCAGACTCTTCATACGCACTCTTCTCTTCCCCTACTACTCCTAAAGCAGTATTTTGTTTAAAATGAACACTGTGTAGTCTGCACATGCATGCTCTGGTGGAGATCACACCCCTCTAAAGAAGGGACACTGTGAGACCAGAGAGTGTCTGCAGCTCTTTCTCCTTTACCCTGCTGCTAGATGAACTTAATGTTATTTAGAACCTTTCCATCAAATTGGCTGAAATTGCTCTTGTTGCAGCGTTACCAGCTATCCATCACCTCCATGGGATGAAATAACAGCTACACGGACAATAGAATCCAGAGTACAAAAAACTAGAGGGGTTTATTTCAGTTTTGATATCTAGTGGCATTCCAGTGTACTTAAAATGAAAACAGTAATTGTCAAATAAAACGACTGTTTCACCCATTGAGGGGACAACTTAATTATAACTACAGAACTGCTTATTTCAGTCAGCTCTATGCTCCTCTGGGTCAGTCTGACAGAATAAAAAAGATGTATCCATTATGTTCATACATTGCCACAAGGCCATGCCTGCTTGTACTTGGAAATACACACCACCTTGAATTTATTCACTGCTTGCTTTTGGAAGGAAAAGGCAAACCCAAGGTGCACCTTCAATCTGTTGAATACAATCTTTCTATACAATCAATGGAAGATAAGTGTGGGCACAACACAGTATTATATGTATAATATAACAGCAATTGTTGCAGGAAATGCAAATTATTTGTATTAGGGGAATACAAATGTTTCTGGGCCACAAAAAGTGTGTAGCATAGAAAAGACATATTGCAAGGCAAGTATTCCAGTTAAATGTATGTACTCTTTGAACAAAACAATACCAAGACCTGGCAGAATGGATCTTAGGCATTTGAAAGGGAAATGACTCACCTGTTCTTTTCTCTGGTTAAATTTAGCTGTGGGTACAGCTGCATTATTTTCTCTGCAGTGATTCTATGAAAAAACTAGTCAGTCCTGGGTCTTGGGAATAGTTGGGTTGACATTAGTGAATGGCAGAAACATGTTTTGAGGTTTGCACATTTAGGATGACATTATATAAAATTAGTTTTGAATACCAAGAGACTGTCCCTAAACTGCACCACAAAATAGTATTACAACAGTGGAAATACAGTTCAGGAACTGTGTGCCAGGATTTTGCATATTTTTTCTTTTAACTGTTGGTTTCTATTTTAATTTTAGATTGCTTTGGATAAAACTAAGATGATTATAGAAAAACATACAGTAAAATGTTGAAATTCTATTGTAGATAAAGATCAATTTTTGGAAGAACCATAGCTACAACTCAGGCAGGAGCTCTCTAGAAATATTTTTAGAGAAAAAATTGGGGACAGGTATTTATAGAACTGATGAAGTATGGTGGGAAGGGAAGCACAGCTTTTTTTAAATTGAATTTTTAAAAATTGAATATTCTGGTCTTGAGCGGGTTGCAAGACAAATAAAAAAAAAAAAAGAAATTTCAACTAATGCTCATATTAACACTCCACAATTATTATTACCTTGATATTGGAAAACCACAGGTCATTTTCATGCAGTGTAGCCACATAAACAGAAGTAAGAAGTCCAAGAGAGATGGCAACAATTCCACCAATAGTTATCGAGAGTATGTTCCACACCTTTCTACCTGGAGGATCTTGAAAGAAAAATATTTCAGTCTGTAACTGTGAAACATATTATTGAAACTATAGGGATTTTGGAAAGCCATTTATCCATTGCCTTTGCTACTACAGTTTACATTCTGCAGGTAACACAACACCTGGTTTTAACACATCTTTTGTTTTTATTTTCTCATATAGGAAAATCAGAGAATTTTAATTATGTACAAAGAGAAATAAAGTGTGCCTTAGTTGGTATACTTTAAATTTAAGAACACAATGATCCTATACAAGTTTAGCTCAATGCCATAACTAATTTGTAAATCTGAATTGAAATATCTTCCAGAACTTTTTAAATTCAAGCAATACAGCATGACTGATGACAAAGCAAGAAATTCACAAGAAAGGTCTAAAAATAGCTGCCTTTGGGGGAGGGGGGGAATTACTCAGTTTTTGTAAAAAAACAACAGTGAAGGGTCAGAATCCTCACTAAATACCCACAAAGAGACTGAGCAGCAGCCAAAGCAGCCTTTGATGATGGTGTCATGCTCTGAACTGCAGATGGGCCCCTGCTGACACAGGAGCAGGGCAGGGATGGGATGATGTGTTCTGACCTCCAGGCCTCCACTGTGCACTTACGTTCCTGGGGTTTTTGTATTTTCAATGTTAATGTAAGGTTCAGTATGGATTACTGATCTGGAATTATGTCTTTGAAATGGCTATTTTATACTGTGTGGGACATCTGCTTAAGGGTTCCAACTCTGCAATTCCATGGAACTGAGGGCTGGGCTGCAGGAGAACTATGACCACTTGCCCAGTTTGTGTTTGTGCAGAAACATCAACAGAACTTTCTGTTCATGTTCCCAAATTCAGAGAAACATTTAGAATTTAGATCAAAATATCCCTTAAAATAAGTTAATCTAAAAATCCCCCAAAACCAAGGAACTTTGTCAGCTCTAAAGCTTTAATTCCATATACAAAAATGTCAGAATTTCATTATGTAAACAGATCCTGGAATTAAGACACTTAATGACTCTCTTTAAAATTTACCTAACCAGTGTCCTATAAATTAAAAAGCAGAAGTTTGCAGTTAAATTCAGATTTTACATGCAACCTGCCTATTTTTAAGTACATTTCATCAGTTGTCTTCAAATCCTTTTATGTTACCCATGATGCGGACTGGGATTCTTTGAAGAACTTTGGATGGCTATGTACAAGGTGATAGAGTGTCACCAATAATAAATTGAAAAAACTGGTCTCACCAATTTAAACTAAGATTTTAAAACAGAGATAAGATTGACATGCAGCAATCTGCATGAGACCCTCTGTCTCATACAATTAATTTTGGTGATATTCGAGTATGGAAATGCATTTGGCACATGCCTAGCTCTGAGCTGGGCTTAGGACACATCAAAAGCAAAACACTACAAAAAAGCCATAATGTCACTTTGCTTTTCATTACCCACCAGGCAGAATTTTCCCATCAGGCTTCACATTTGTCTCCTCTGAAGGCTGATCTTCAGCTGCTTCTGTGCCTTTTCCAACCCTTCTCTGTCTTATGGTTGTCATGATGTCAGTCACTTTAATTCATTATTCTTCAGCCTGACTCCTAAATGGACACACACAAGCAATGCATCTTCCTACCCAAGCAGTCACTTGATACTGGGTGAAATATGTGAAAATAAAACCACATCTTACTGACATCACAGACTTTGACTTCTAGAACTCTTCTGTACATAAAGTCTATCTTCTGTACACAAAGTCTGTTTTATCAAAATGCAAGGGTTTTTTTTTTTAAATCTCACTCAGCAAATTATAGAAAACAGTATCTTAGAATTATAAAGACTAATGTTCACTTTTTAACATACTCTTGAACAGGTTTTCAGAAAGATTCGTTATTTTGACTGCCCTCAGTTTTTTAGCCCTTGACTGAAAACGCACACCAGGCTCCCCCTTTTTAAAAAGTCTAATCCCTTCAAAGAAAAATTAGTTTTTTCAGTCTATTTTAATTGGGTGCCTAAAATATGAAGCAAGTCATTTAAAACCTGACTTTCAGGAAGCACCCAAAAAAGGGGATCAAAATATGCAAAAATGATGCCAGAGAACACTTGCGTTATAAAAAAACTAGGGACAGCATTAAAAGAGTACTTGATGTTTTCCACGCCGTAGAATTTGAGACCACCAGCAGCCCAAGCTCGGGCAGCCCCTGCGCTGTGGATGGCCAGGCGCTCTCGGCTCTGTGCGCACGGTCCCTGCACAGAGCTGCTGTCACCTGGGCACGCGGCGGTCAGCGACAATCCATCCATCCCTCCCCGGAGGCACCACCCGCTCCATCCCGGCAGCAACAGCTGCTCCCTGAGCGGCACTGCTGCAGCCGCCTGCTGCGGGCATCGCTGCGGGCAACGGACGCCTCAGCCGCACAACTTTGTTTAAAGCTTTCGCAGCGGATCAGCTTCGCCTCCTCCTCACACACCCGGGAAAACACGCGGGCAACGACGCGAGCTCACGTTCTGGAAGAGCGGCTTTGCAGCACACCTGACAATTAATTAACAAAGGCAAGACGCTCATCCCCACCCCGCTCGCGGTGCCAGCGCTCCTCGCACGCCGGTGCCGCAGCGCTCGGCTCGGCCGGGGCGGGCAGCTCCCCTCCGGCCCCGCCGCCGCGGAGAGCCGGGCCCGGGGCAGGGCCGAGCCGGGCCGGGGCAGAGCCGGGCCCGGGGCTCCCGCGGCCTGCGCGGCCCCGCCGCGGCTCCCCCCGCCCCGCGCCCCGGTACCTGCGGCCGCTGCTGCCGGCGCTGCTGCGGGAGCCGCCCGGGCCCCGCCGCGGGCACGGACGGGAGAAGCGAAGGGAAAGGGGAAGGGAAAGGGGAAGGGGCGGGCGCGGCGCCGGGCGCTCGGCCCTGCCGGGCGGAGACCGAGAGCCGGGGCGGGGGCCGGGCCTGTGACGGGCGGCTGTGCCCGCCCCGGCTGCCTCGCCATCGCCGGTTCGAACGGGCAGGGCGGGCGTGCGGCGGAAATCCGGCACATGGCGGCACAGCGAGCGCTCCCAGCCCTGTGGCCCTGGGGGAAAGGGGCTGCGGGCCCCGAGCGGGTGCGCTCCCCCCGAGGGTCTCGCTGTCGGAGGGTGCTTTACTCAAGTAGTGCCCTAGAATTTATCTGTAGTGGTTTTTAAAATGTATTTCTCACCACCCCTCTCCCCCCCCCCGATATAGTACTGTATATGTGTGATTTTAAAATTGAAATTAGAGGTTCGTGTTCTGTTCAAAGCATTCTAAGCTCCGCTGTATTTCTTGCTTAACTGCACCATAAACGTTTAAAGGGGGAAAAGACCTTTTGTAGCTGGAAGATAACGGCAATGCCAGACTTTGTTCTACTTAATGGGTACAACGTACTCCTGCAGTAAGTCTTGATTGTAAGTTTTATTTGCGCTGTCTTTAGTAATTGTAGAAAAAACCATGCCCCGTGAAGCTGTAACCAACAAACTGATTCCAGGTCCAATCACAGAAGGCTGATATCCCAATAATCCATACAAATTCCGTGGAATGGTCAGGGAGACAGTTCACTTCTTCAGGACAAGATTTAGTTGATTTTCCATCATACTTTTATAGTACAGCAGTGCTTTTGCTTTTTTTTTCCTCTCTCATTGCACAACCTTGGTTCATTGAAAAACTTAGTATTTCAAGCAGGAAGAGCCATGAAATTCATAGAAAGCATGCTCAGAGACAGCAAGAAAATGATGTAGCAATCATCCTGGTCATTCTGAACTTAGAAGCCATTGACACTAGAAATCAGGAATTTTTTCAGTGTCTGCTCTGTGTGCTTATTTTGTTTTGTAAGTATTTTTTAGAACCAACAGAATTATCTTACTTCCTCTGATCAAGTCCTCCAAATATTTAAACATTCCTACTGTTAAGTCAGTTTACAGCCATACTTCTTTTGGGTTTGGGATTGGATTTTTTGAGCAGTAAGGCATTTGTGGGGAATGCTTAAACTAAGAATGAAAACTAAATAAATAAGTGCCTTACCACGGGCAATAGATTTGCCTTCCTTTTGTCACTCCCACATCCTAGATGTTGTGTGTTTGTTGAAATGAACACATTGTATATGTACAGGAAATTTTACAGTGTAGATAAACAAGTTGAGTGTGTGCAGGTTTTTGTGTAAAGCAGATAATGTATTTACATTTCTAAGAAAGGGGATGCTGTGGAAGATATTTCCTGGAATAACAGTTCTGCTTCTCCACTACTTGTAAAGAGGCCAATGCAAAGTAAATTCTACAAGAACAAGCAGTTACAGAAATGATTTAGAAGGCATAATCAGTGAAGAGCTTTAGAAATCCCTGAGAAGGGAGGAGTTATCTTAATTCTCCTGTGTTTTATGACCCCGTGCATGGATGTAATGGATTTGTATGTGTAAGTCAGTGTGCTCAGCTGAAGTTTTCCATTTTGTGGAATGATGCACAGGACCAGCAGTACAAATCTCACTGAAATTTCTGAAGTACTAACACAACCTACACTGCAGAATAGTGTTATTAGAACTAAAAACTTTCTGTAATATAAAAGTGCTACACAGCCTTACACAGTTGTTAATGTATCTAAATGCTCAGCTATCACCTTCCTTCTGAAATACTAATACTTACTGTTCAAGTTTCAAATAGCAGAAGATTAGATACTAGGGGAAATAAAAAATGTATTTTTCCTCAATTCTGTATATTTTAACAAGTAATTTCCTGTTGCAATAAGTGTTTAAGTGCAGCACTAGGAAAAAGAGTTACTATTTAACATATTCTCACTGAAACAATTTATTATTTCAGCAACATGTCTGTTGATAAAAATGTAATGTTTCAAGTATGAGGATACAGAAGAACTAAAGAGCTTCCAGATGGATGTTAATATCTAAAAGTTGTATTATATAAAATGTAAATTAAAAGTCACCAAACTGTAGCTTGCAATCAGTAATACTGATGGTTATATCATAACTGTATTGTTATAATACTGTTGCAATGCTGGCTTCTTACTTGCCAAAACAGCAAAAGGATATTTAACAATATTCTGTTTGCTCATCCTGTTCCAACTAGATTGAAATAGCGGAGTGTTCATGTTGGCACCAAGTTAGCCATAATCCCAGCAAATGCCAAACATCTACAAACAGGAAATGGTTGGAAGAAACTTTAAATTCAGTTTATTTGTGTTTTCTCTTGGATTGTACTGTAGAAGGAGCTACCATGAACTAGAAAAGCAGGAGGACTCAGGTTCTGCCCCAGTAAATTTTAAGTCTAAACCTGCAGTGTTTTGAGTTGCTGTTCAGCAGCCGTGTGGTAGGTGGCAAACATGCCAAAGTTCTGGGTTCTCACTTTTCTCAACTTTTAAAGCTTTTCAGGGTCCTTAAGTTTTTGCTTTTGGGCAAAAAAATCTTGGCTTGACCAATTGTGAATTTCATTAGCTAGCTAATCTTAGGTCAGTTTTAGTGGTGTGTCCCTTCCTGCGTGTGACCGCTCTTCTCCAAACATGCCTCAAGGGATGCAGAACAAAGGCTCCCTGTGGTGCATCAGCTTTCTGCAGCAATTCCAACCCTAAACACTTGCCAGAGATCTAGGACAGAGTGATTGAATCCCACTGCAGTGTGCCAGGGCTCTGGCTCCTTTTCTCCCAGTTCCCAGGGCTGTTCCAACCATCCCAGGACCCTCGGTGCTCTGTCCCAGCCAGCCCCGTGTCCAGTCCTACCTGTGGTCATGCATGGCCAGGTCATTTATGGGGGGAAGAAGCTTCTGAGGAGGCTCTTGTGCTTTGTTCAGCTGAAGTGAGGAAGGTGTTTTAGCCCAGTGAACAGGATAATACCTGGATGGCACATCCTACTACAAAGAGCTTCTTACCCAGGTTTTGCATTAGAGAAGATGTGAAAAAGCTGCATGACACAGCATTCTGTAGTGTTGCATCTAAACCCATTTGTAGTTCCAGCCTTCATTTCAACATATTTATATCAGGCCCCTAATAATAACAACAAGAAAATGGCAAAAGATTGCATGTTGATGTAATTGTAAATCATGCTGATACTAGCAGTGGTATCCTGGCCATACTCTCTCTTTTCTCCCCAGCAACACCAACTGACTTTATTTTTTCCTGAGAAAGATGGCAAGAAAAGCTCCAGCAAGGCCAAGAAATACGCTGTATATTTAAAAATAGGTTTCAAGATACGTTTTAACTTACGTGATGGAAAACCAAAAGTCAATCACCTGAAAAAAAGCTGTTTAAGGCTTTCACTCATTTAAATTAGGGAAAAAAATCCTGGTAGTTTCATTATGAATTTTGAATTCGCATTTCTTTCCTTCAGCATGGTGCCACCCTAACTGCATGCAGGCTTACAAATATTTTGACTTAATAGTTTCATATTTCTTCACCACAGTTACTTTGATAAAACTTGTATTAGAAGTATTTAAACTAGTAATAACAACTAATACTAATAATTTCATACAAGAGTAAGAAATGGCAGTAAAGCATTTCAAATACTTTTTGGCTCAAACAGATTTCCCTCTCTCTAAACACTGGTTTAGTGTTTGGATTTTCCATATTCATATTTCATAGAGGCTAAATAAAAGTGACTGCAGCATTTAACAAAAAAAAGTTTATTACCAAAATACAATATTAAAGTCAATACGTGACAAACTCCTGTAAAGCAAAATAAATTATTCTACCATTGTACAGTATTCCAGAAGGTAGTTAAAGTAGTACTACAGACTTTGCTTCCTCCTTCCAAAGAGTTGCCTATCAGGAACACAATCCTAGAGAGAGCTTAAGGCATGCAGCTTAATGTGCTGGATAACTTTATAAAACAAAACTCATCCTATTTAATAAGATACAGTATCAGAATTAACTGCAGTCTTTACATGTCAGTTTTCTAAATTTTTTTATACTTTGGCTATAAAAGCAGTGCCATAGTGTTACAATACCTTTTCTTAAAAAAATACATGTACCCATGTCCATGAATATCAAATGCAAATGTAAATTTCTATTAAATATATCTTAACAAATGTTACTTTGAGCACCAACTGTACATTTCTTCAAATGATTAAATAAGTGCTTATGAAAGAGGAAAATACAATAACTCCAACTGAATCCCACTCTATTTTTGCAGGTCAGGCATAAATGGGGAAGATGAAATATGCACCCATTTTTCAGTACAGCCAAGTATGAATGAAGTTTGCTCCTTAGTGGAAGTACAGGCATAGCAAACAAAGCTGCAAGGTACAGTTTGTATCACAGAATAAAATTTAATTTAAACAAACAGCACGTGAATAGCTGATCACCTGCTAGTGCTGTGACCTAAGAGACAAAAATAGTTTAAAAGCTTAAAGAAAGGGGAAATTTGCAGTGTTAGTGACTTTGAAATGTGCTTAAAACCCCTTACAAAACATGCAACCAGGCTAGCCATACACTTTTGAAAGCAGATAACCTGAGAAAGAATTTGTGTTCAGAAAAACTAAGACTATAATTATTTCACATGCAGGACTTCTGACAAAGTCCATGGGAATTGTGAGTGGGTAACTAATTGCAAGCAGCATGGAGACAGCTAAAAGAAGTAAATCTCTGTGCATATGGGAAAGAATTCTTTGTTGGCATTTGTCAGGATAATGGTTTTTAGAGGCAAGTAGCTTTCTGTTTTACAGGAGCACATGGTCAAAAAGAACAGAGCAACAAGATGGCAAAGAACAACTGTGAACAGACACATCCTGCTCAGGAAAGCTGTGACACTGATTCCTGGTGCACCGCACAGAACGCTGCACGTGTGGCTTCCACACACACCACAGCTCTTCATCTGGATTCAAGGTTATTGGCTTCTGAAATTTTGGTTCACTGCCATCTCCTTCTTAGCTTATGAGTGCAAGTTTTTCCTTTTTTATCTTTCACTAGCTGAGCAACTTTAACAGAATTACATAAAAATAACAGTGTGGTAAATATTGTTTCTGTGAATACTGACTGGTAGTTTAGCATTACTAGGGATCTCACTGTCCTTTAATTTTTCAAACAAATGGAATTTCTGAGTGAGAAAGTTGAGCTATATTCCAGATGATGTAGTATTTTCACATTAAGTCTATACTGAAGGTAAAATAGCAGTGTCAGTAAGACAATATGAATATCCCATTAAAAGTTCATTATCTCCTCTGGAATTTGGGATCATGTAAATAAATAATGTGGTTTTCAAATGTAAAATCCATCTGTAGGAATATGAAAAATAACTATTAACTGAAAATAATGTATAATTAACTTCAAATACGTAAAGTATCTCAAAAATTCAACCCAAAAATGCTTTGACCTTATATCCTGACTAATTCTTCAAGTCAAATGTGTACTTTCTGCTATCTAATTTATAAACAAAATAATACCTATTTAACCCAAAAGAAGAAGTCAAATTGAGGAAATCTCTTGAAAACAAATACCAAATACACTTGAAGTCTTAGTGCTTTTACCCTGGCCTCTACATTTTGTGCTGCTTCATGAAGCTGTGACTTCTGTTACTGTTTTCTTTTCCTGGTTGCCACTTCCAGGCAGTGCTAGCACAATACAGACACTCCATGTGCCAGCCTCTCACATTTACAGCTGCAGCTGATTTCTGCTGCCAGAAGGGTGTAAATAAAGGAAGCAGAAACCACTGTCTTCCTAAGAGTAAGGAACTTTGTAAGTACTGAGCTACTAAAAATCAGGTCACTGCATGCCCGTGTCAGCAGCAGGCAAGCTGCTGTGCATCTGCCATTCATTAGAAGCAGGAATACATGCCTGAACTAGGAAGTTTAAATCTGGCTGCCAAGGGCTTCTTGGAAGTGATACTACACTTACTGAATCTTTCAAAAAATTAAGTAGCCAACTTAATAACCTCAACAAAGTTGCCAGGAAACTAGCCAGTGTATTCCACACTGATATACAGATGAGTATCTCCTACTGCCAGCTGCTGTAACTGTAAAAACAGCAAACAAAAACCCCCCACACTGTAATTTTAGAAGGTGAAAGTTTTAAAAGGGTGAAATGTCTATGTTTTTCTTATACAACGAAGTCATCTCTTAATTCCCTTTATCAATCCATACTATAGGCACTAGTAAAATTTATTCAGTAAGTGACTGGATACAGTTTTGGCTTAAGACATTGTTTGCCATTTCTTTTTTTTAACTATGATTTTCTACAGGAAGATTATCTTTCAGCTCATTATTTCTACAGTTACAGCTCTGACAGACAAGTGGGAAATTTGGCCAGCCAGTGGCATTTCAAAGATTGCCAAAGCACGTAGGCGTTTCTGAAAATCCCAATTTGAGCTCACCTACATCTTTTGGAATCTACATAGATTTCATCTATATCACTTTGTGGCAATTACTGTTAATATCTTGTTCTCATTAAAAACATTGCTCATCCATACTGCAAAGTAATTTCCACAAATGGAAAGTGACATTATAAGCTTTTGTTTTTTAAAATAATTCATCTGAACGTGTCAAGAAAACCACAGGTTATTGTTATAAAAAATAATCTGTTACACACTATGAGTTGAAAAGATAGTTTTGAGTTTTGTAGTTAGGATCCAATCAAACAAATAGTTATTAACAAAATGCTTCTAGGCCCTTCACCTCCTGCTGCTGTAAATTGATGGAAAGGATGGCAGTCTTTGTTGGAAAAGGTTGTAAAGCCTTAAAAATAGACTGGGGAAAATGGAACTCCTGTGTGTGAACACAACACACACATGCCCTGGCCCACCTCCCCTCTCCCCACCTGCCAGGCAGGGGGGTTTACCAGATCATATTGTAACAGTTCTATCTGATCTGTTGCCAGATCATCTTTCAAAAGAGAGGGTAAAAACCTTCTTTGCTGAATTACTTGGAAAACAACAAAGAGGGAAGAAGAGAAAAGCTTTTCAAGTGATTCAAAGCTTTCACACCTTTGGGTTTTAAAGTACTGTGCTAATGCATTATTACTGACTAGTACCTGACAGGAAATGAAAAAAAAAAACCCAACAATCCTACATTCTTGGCACCATATAAAGAAGTAACAGGTTAAAATGGATCGTTCTATTCTCCACACCTTATATTTATCTCTTAAATGATTCATCTGTCCCTGGTTCAAACACTGGACTCCTACTGAAACAAGAACTCAGATGGGAAATCAAGTTTTGCTTGCAATTATTCTCTTTAGCAAGTTCCTCAGGCAAAAATTAGCAAAAAAAGAAAATATTCACTCTAGGAAATCCTCTCTTAACTTACTGCTTCACCTAGTTTGTATTCTGAGCCGTGCTCTGGTCCTTGTTTAGAATGATGTTTATGATTTCACCCTCATGTTCTTTCATATGATCCAGCAGATTTTCTTTGTTGGTAGACTCAAAACCACAAATGCAGCAGCAGAAGAGAAGAACACAGTATTCTGTGCCAAGATGGGGTAGAGTGGAGTTCTTTTCTAAACTGCATGAGGTATTCATCAAGGTAGGTTTTTCATTTTCATCAGAACCTGAAATTTCATTTGTAGTCTGGTTAATGGACTCTGTAAAAGACACCAAGTTGTCTGAACTTCCTAGTATAGGTACTGTACTTTCATCTGTGCCTTCTAATAAGGTTTTGTCAGTGAGCTGTCCTTGAAACCTGAAATAATAATAAAAACCAAAACAAATATTAAAATATACAGCTGTTGCTTTTTGATGGGAACTTTATTTTGAGTCAGGGTTGGATCTTTTGAAAGATAATAGGGCTTGACAGTAAATCAGACATACCTACTGCTTTGTGAAATTGCATCATTAATAGCCTTGTTCACTTGTTCATAGTTATAATTTTGGTCACTTGCATGTTTCCACATATGGGACTTCAGGGATGGAGGATGGCTACATACATATCCACAGAGAGAACATCTGGGGGAAAAATGAGAAGGAAAAAGAGAAACATTTAAAAGTTAAATTTTATTAGTTTAGTAATGGTTTAGTTCTTCCAAAAGGATGAGTAAGCAGAGGAGTCCATTTGAACCTTCTTCTTGGTCCCATTTTCAGTTTCATAACTGGGTCATGTTAGTTTGCAAAGTTTCATCCTGAAATGTAAGACTATTTTTAGGGTCTGAGAAGTTTCTAATATTTTACTTTAAATTTCCTAAACAACTGAATTGAAATCTTATCTGTTTGACCTGATAAAACTGTTCAAACACTGTAGAAATGCAGTACTTCTGCTGAGTGCAGAAACATGGCATCTGGCAGGGAGGTGGTGAGCTCTCTCTGCCATTGCTCTGAACCAAGCAGGAACTGTGTAATTAGCACTAATTATGTCAATTGAACTAAGTAAGTATTTTCTGGTATAGCAGGTATTAGTTTATTAAGGATCACAGAGTTGTTGAAGTTGGAAGGGACCTCTTGAGGTCACACAGTCCAATCCAGCCCCTCAAGCAGGATCAGCAGGTTGCTGAGGGCAGTGTCAGATTCTGAATATATTCACAGATCAAGATTCAGACAGGTGATCACTTCCTCCATAGAGTTTTCCATCAGCTCCGGTACCACAAGCCTAAATTTTCTATTTCCCTGTAAAACACCATCTTATGCAGTAAAGAATAAAACCTTGAAGAATAAATCCTATTGACAGGGAGATGTAGTGTATATTTATGGACAGAAATAACCCAAGACTGATCAAATCCTGTAGAACCCTTTTCATGCATGAATATACATCAGAGGAGGTTTTTTTATCTGTTTTTTAAGATGATAAATTAGTCACCTCAGCATGAAGGAGATGAGTGATACTGCCTGACATCACTTCAGAGCAGGATCTGTCTTTTTAAGTCTTTTGGATAAAAAAGCTCTATTGCTCATCTCCCTTTACTTGGGAAGGCTTCAGTTCCCCAAATCCCATGGAAAAGATCAGAATCAATCGAAGGTGACCTTGTGCCAATAAATTATTACCAGGAATGCAGCTCTGCTCAAGCAATGTGATCCCAATGTGTGACTATGAGGAGTCTATTAAAATTACCACAATGCAAGTCAGTTTTTGTAAATTTTTAAGACCTTTTCAGAAATGTAACCTGGAAACACAAGAAGACCTACGTAAAACCACATCATACACCACAATTCAGTAAGGTTTTATGACTTTTCTTAATGACAGCAGGGTATAGTCCTTAAATGCCCTGCAAATAATCATACACAGAAAACTATTTCTGCTCAGCAGAAGATTGCAGAGAACAGCAAAAATCTCCCCATTGAGGTGAAAGCACAGTACATTACATTGCTTAAGGTAATTCTGTCCTGCTGGGGGGCAACGGGTGTGTCCTTCTAGCTCACTCTTCTCTAGGATCCTATTTGTCTCTTTTCCTTCTAATTTGGAGCCTTACAAAGAAAATGGATGCTTTCAAAGATAGGTGGGTGTATTCTCAGATTGGGAATCCTAATATCTCTAATAAGGCTGTTACAAAATACATCATTACATAAAAGGCAGACCTTATAGTCAATTTATAGATAAAATTAAGCCAAAATAATTTTTTTGTAAAACACGAAGATCAACAGATAATCTTAATTTCATTTAATATGCCCACTAGTCTCACCATACATATGATTTTCTGTGCCACTAACACTGCTTGGTCAGTGATTTGGGAACACAATCAAGGAAGCCACAGCCCAGTGTCCATTTTTAGTCCCTTTTAGATACTCTCATTTTTTGAAGCTCATTAATTTACTCAGGTGATTTACTAATACAATTTACTTTGCTGAGAACAGTATCTTTTGAGCCAAATACTGTTGACTATTTTAGCATACAGTTCAAATCAAACACAGCAACTCCAACAGCTTTTAGTATGCTGCACTAGTTAATGATCATATGCTTACAGTATATGCAACTTTCTCAGAGAAACAAAATTATTTACCAGTGAGTTTGGTAGTAGAAGCCTTTCAATTCCATAGCATGACCTGCCCTACTGCTTGATTTGTGCTGAATTATTAAACTTCACTGTTCAGGTGTATTCTACACTGATACACTGAGGAAACAATTCTCTTGCAGCTTTGAATAGACTAATTCCTTGGGGATCAGGGACCAAAGTGTGGAGGTTTCCAGTAATCCGTGATAATACCAAGAGCAATACTGTGGGAAGTATGGCAGCTGAGCAAATACAGCTTAATTCTTCTAGGAACATTTTGGGAAGAATGCAGTGGAAGTACTTTTAAATTGTAGAAGCAGCTTCTCTTGAGAAGAAATCTCTATATGAGTGTGCTTTATTTAGACCTTTCATATTGCCCTTAAAATCTTCCACTAAGAAATAATCAGAATATTCCTGATTTTCTTTCCTTTCCCAACTTCTATTTTTTATTACAAATTAGTAGTAGACAATTACACACATTTGTACCAACTTTCTCATCTATCTATAAACCACCCATATCTATGGACAGACTATAAGGGACACTCATCCCTTAATGGCTATTCATAATAAATCTTAACTAGGTGATGCCAACCTGCATTCCAACATGTACATGCAAAGGCTGTGCCTAGACTGGGATATTAAAGAAAGCCAGAGAACGTTCCTGGATACGGGAATTTACCTGTCTATAATGCTGAATGTTAGAAGTGCCATGGCATGGTTTTGGCTCATACAATCTCCTAAACAATTCCAGACATGCTTAGGTAACTAACACGGATCAGAAACTACTTGCAATAGGCAGTTTGGGTGCAACCACCACATTCTGGAAAGCAAAAGCTGAACAGTGTCCCAGAGGGAAGTCATGGACATGTTTAATCAGCCAGCAGAAGCGTGGCCTGGGAATGCCATGGCAAATCCATCAAAAAGCCCCACACAACCCCAAACAACTCTCTGGACCAAAGAATGACTCTAGGAGGGAAGGGAGCAGGATCTGAACACTGCTGGAATGTAACAAGACCCCCGGTGTCAGAGCTTTTGCCACATGAGCCCCGTTACATACTTGAACTGTTCCAAGAGCTGCACTGCCTGATGCTCCTGGGGGTGCTGCCTCATGTGGCACTTCAAGCTATTCATATTTGTGGTGGCGAAGTCACACACGCGACATCTGAAGAGACAACAACAAGTGACTGATCTGACAATTCACTGCTGACACTGCTCCAAACCCCAACAGCTACCAGAATGCAAAGGTGCCAGGAAAGGCTACAGCTGAGGACTAACCAGATTTACAGAACTCCAAGTTATCACGTTAAGCTGCTCTTGGGCAGTGAGAATCTTTGCAGCCCAAAAAAGCCTGCACCTTTCAGCAAGCATCACTAGGCTTACAGATTATGTTTCTTCCTGAAATCTCTCTTGTGCCCCTCTCCTGATGTGGGTAAGCATCACTAAGTGCAAGGGAAGTGAGGATGTGTGTGGCTGGGTGCATCCCTTCCAAAGGCACAATATGATCCTAAGAGCTGCAGGGGAGGGTATATGCTCTACTTAATGCACAGCACTGTTCTCATGACATTCTAAAAGCCAAACCAATAATAAAACACCAAGTTTCAGGGTGTTATTGCTGAAAAAGAAGTCAGTGACACGATCAACAAATTCATATTTCAGTGCCCTAAACGTGTCACATCATGCCATTCAATTTTTTTTCTTTTTACTTCTGTCACAATATCTTTGTATAAAACCAAGACATAAAACAGTCTTGATCTAAATTCAGATCCATGGATTTAGATTCCAAAGTATTACACAAATTCCTTATTATAAATATCAATATACTACCAGACAACCTTCTTGTATCTACTATATTAAAACAGAAACCTTAAAGCTCAGCTAAAATTCTTATGTATTTGTTTGAACTTTAGATGTTTCTTTTTTTTTGAAAAGGTAAAATGTCCAGTTATAAAGTCTGTTCTATAGTGTGAAACAGTTTGAGACTGCAGCATACTTAGCCTGAGAATACTCACTATATATTTTAAAGGATTTAATTGTGCAGTATTAAAATCCAGAACATATCAAATCTACAAAAACATATCATTTAAGGCTCAACAGCTTAGTTTCCAGCAAGTTTTGTCAAACAAATAGTAAAGTATGTTTACAGCTCTCAAAAAGGCAGCAATATTGCAGGTTGCTGTTTTACACTATGGAAGGCTTGAGGAATTCATGTTTCAGAAGGAGAAATACCATAAATACTGGATCATTATGGTTTTCAGACTGTGGCTCAAGTATCCTGCCAGGTTTTCAGATTTGTCTAAGGGGTTTATGAAAAAATAATAAGAGAAGCAAGGCAGATGGGTAGGTTTGTATTTAGTATGCAGCAGTCTGTATCACCAATGGAAAATTTCCAAGGGTTCCTAAATCAAAACAGGCTGCTAACACCAATTTGAAAACTACCACGTACAAGACACTCTACAGTATCTGCTGCTCCAACCTCGCTAAGTAATAAATAATGGTAATGGTGAAGGTTCTGAGGAGAAAACAATCTATTTGTATTCCACGCTTGCTCTCCGAATAAATACCTTGTGAATTTTTGCTGGTGTTACGGGATATCATTATAATGCACAAATCAAAATACAACGAAAACAAAATACAACACAACGTGTCTTCAGGGTTTATTTATCCAAAAGAGAAAGTCCCTGGCTTGGCTCAGCATTTCAAGGTGTTGAGTTTCCAGAATTTACACTAAAGACTGAAGTTTACATTAAAGATCAGCTCAAAAAATCTGTTGACTCAGATCTATTTTCTAGCCACTAGAGAGGGACAGAGATCCACACTGAATAAGCACAGAATGAATTTGGGGGAATTTATACAGCAACCAGTAAGAAGATGCAGGATTTATTTTTTTGCTGGGGACTTCAGCAGTAGTATTACATGTGATTTTAGATACCCAAGTTCCTATATAAATCCATATGATACCCTTGTAGAAAACTTATAAAATATGACTCTGAGTATGTTACTATTATTAGAAACCAGTGAAAAAGATGAGGCTCTTGTTGACAAGGGCAGACTGTCACACTCTGTAGCAGCTGATGTATAAAGCAGTAATATGACAATCGAGAACATTTTGCAATAAAGCAAATCCAAAATGAAGTTAAGTGTGCAAGGGTTTTGAGAAATATATTATTACTGTTGGCCAAAGTCCAGTATTATAAGAGAATTATCTTCCTCTCCACATGTGAATGTTTCAAACTGAAAACAAGCAGAAGACTGCCACAAAAAACGATGCATTCTGGAAAAATTAGCAAATCTTAATTACATCGTTTGAGTCAGCCAGCAAGTGTGTCTCCTTCAGTAATTTGCAGTAAGATAGTGTAATTGCAGTTCTTTACCACCACCTCTGCCAAGTGCATGAGCAGTTCAGTGGCCCTGGCAGGCACTCAAAGGCAGCCCAGGCACTCACCTGTATGGCTTATCCGAGCTGTGAATGCGGCGGTGATTCCGCACACCGACGTAGGTTGTGCTCGTGTAGTCACACACATCACACCTGAACAGCTTCTGGGCTGAACACTTGCTTCCTATTGAAACAAAATCCATTACTGTGGAGAGCTGCACTCAGCGCTGTAAGGAATTCTCAGATTATGATTTCATCACAACTGAACTATGAAACACGAATTTACATTTTAAAGCAATAGTTTTGAATGTCGATAAATATTTAATACTTTTAAAGCATTAAATAAGACAGCAGACACAGAGGTAATAAAGGATTATAAACCATGTAAAGAGTATGCTTTATTTTACTATACTGTTCTCCATTTGCCCTGCCATTTACAGGAATTATTAAAATTTTAGGAAAACACATTCTTTTTCTCTATGTGGACATTTTCCTTCTCCCTGCAGTTGGGTAAAGTCTCCTGTGTTACAGCAAAAGGTGATAATATGTGGGACTGCTGAACCCAGCAGTTTCAGTGCTTTACAGAATGCATCAAATCAAAGGAAAAGACTGGAACTGAGAATGGATGAGTTTCAAACTGGCAAACACAGAAACGAAAAGCAAAAGACCTCCCAAAGCCTCTAAAGTCCTCTTTCTCATTCAACATACACTCACGCTTTTTGAAAGATATGAGATGATAAAAAAAATAGATATTGACCAGATGTCTTAATAAATAATTTGGAACTTGTCCAAATTACTAAAAAGCAATTGTAACAAAAGTAATTTTTCCTTCCAGAATGAAAAAGACTCTTGAAAAATTAATGGTTACAGAGACAAAAGGCTAATGATTCCTTACACAGGAAAATGTGTGCCCACCAATGCACAGCTGGAATATCTTTGAGATATAAGTGTGTACACTTTAACAGCCCTGTTCCCTCACTGAATAATGGGACTGATTTGGATCAAGATATTAACATTTAGGAAGAGCGATGGCATTTTTTTATGCAGGTAATTTTCCCATTCCAGCCTATCATGCTGTACCTCATGCACTTTTTTTAGGCTGAATTTTTTCATTAACAAAACAATTAAGAGTCATGATGGTAAAACTCTTGTAAGGAGACATTTCTTTTCCCACAGGCAGGCACTGAATTATGCCAAAAAGGGTTCTAGATATATTATTCTGATGAATACAGTCACACAGCTTCGACAGTAAGGGAAAATTACAACTAATTAAACTTTCACTCCAAAATTTAGCACTTTTGGTTCAAGATGCAAAGCAATTAGGTAAGGTTGATAACCCCAGAGGGTTATTGTGAAGAATATATAGAATATCATATAAAATAAAATAGCAGTCTGAATGCAAAGACTGAAATAAAATTGGAATATGTCTGTGTGTACCAAGATAACTGAAAATATATTTCCTATATTTCATTTTAAAACATGACACAGTGCTCACTCTTTAGCATTCTTATAAGAAATAATATGGAAGTAATACACAACAGGCACTCTTTGCAAGTCAACCTTAAAGCAAAATATATTAGAATTTTTCCTACAATATGCCCATAGAGTAAGATAGATTAGATTTGTTTTTCCTTTAATGTAAAAATTATCAGAACAATCCTAATTATTTACTTGGAGACTTTGGAATTTATATTTCTGCATTATTCTTTTATGAAAACACATTCATGTAGGAGACCTCAAGTGGATCAAGGACACTCACTGGGCTGCAGATCCATCCATGGGAGAGCAGGGGCTGTGCTCTGCTTGAAGGGGTTTTCCATCTTAAATTCTGCAGCTTTAGAATGAACTGCTTCCAAATGTATTTTCTGTTACAAATTTGGTGTTTCAGTGGGCAGGCAGTTTAAAACCAACAGTATCTAATGAGATTTTTCAAGTATTATGCAAACATATTAGCTACAGCATAGTTCTAAGATGCTCACACCCAGCAGCACACACTTAGGAGCAATTATTTATACCAATCACTACTTTGTATTTATTCCTTCTACAAAATGCACATAAATTATAATACATCACATAATCTCTTGCTGTTACAAAATAGCACTCGTGTCCCTCACCACCTCCACAGGCTTATTTCTTGTGGGTTTGGGGCCTGTTTTGCTTTCTGGATGGAGACCATCAGGTCTCCTACAAGTGAATATGGAAATGACAGATCTTTGTTGCAGCAGCAGTAACAGGTGCTCCTGTAATGCTGCTTATTACCCCATTCCTTCATTATTAGACATTTACAATCTGATCATATCCAGTGTCATAATGCTCCTTTTAATTTATTGTACAACTATGATGAATAAAGAGACTTTTAGGACTAACCATTTCATAAACAAGAAATGAAACTGTTCCAGCTCAGGCATCTTTCACATAAACAGATGCTATGCCATAAACTTCTTTGTTTTGTGTTGCTTTATAGGGATGACATCTGTTTGACACGAGATTGCTGTACTGCAGTGGTGCTGCAATTTGATTATAAATTGGTTCTGAAATAATTTAAGCATTCCACAGTATGAGTTAATAAAAGTTTAAAAGGAGAACTGTTTTCATTCAAGCCACATTACTAAATTTCATGTGGTAAACAATTAAAGTGCATGGCTGGAACACTTGTATATGGTAATAATAAGAAAAATATTTATAAAAACATTTCTAAACTAATTGAAAGCAGGCAAATTTCTTGAACAGGGGCTTCCCTCTCATGGAAGTCAAATAACAAAATCAGGATATAAACTGTATAACAACCTCATTAAACACACTAATTTCAAAAGCAGATAGGACTATTGATTTTCACATTACCAGTCACATTACCAGGAGTTGAGCTCAAAAAGTACACTATTTCTCCAAACCTGACATGTTTCAGGCATTGCAAGGTAGTTATTCCTGTATCACAACATGTTTAGGAACACTGGTTTACAGCACACAGAACACGGTCAGAAGTAACAGTCCAAGTTGTGCTTGTAGATATTTGTAACTTGCTAAAGTAACAATGTTTTATTTCCTAACACTGCCATTAAAACATCTGGGCTCCTGCTTCTGCAGAAAACCCCACTATGTAATAGGAAACATTCCCACTCCCAGCAGACCCTCCCTGGCCATTTCCCTGTCTCCCTCTGGCTTTGAATGGCTCTCTCAGGCTTAGGTCCTGGGGATGTACTGAGCAGTACAGATCAATTTCCTGAATTTAAATGCCTTCTGCATTGAGGAGAGCAAAAAGGAGCTGGGAAGGGTCATTCTACCTGAGGTTGATAAGGTAATTAACTTTTAACTTGTATACTGAAAGCCAGAAAAGGAGGCAGTGTGAGCTGAGAGAGCAGAAGGCAAAGCTGGGAACTCATTCTGATCTGACATGTACCAAGTTGTTTTGGGCAAACCATTGCCCATCCGCCCTGGCTCCTGCTGGTCAGTGCCTTTTTTCACAAGAAATTGCATCCATTTCAACAACTTCTGCACTCTCTGAGCAGCTGTGGAGGAAAGAGTAGAACCCTGAAATTTCCACAGCAACCTAAGTACTATTAGAGTGCACATTCTGCTGTCTAAACAAATGAGAGAGCACAGATAGGACAGAAAATAGCTTTGTGCACAAAATGGGAATACTTCAGCTCACAGTTGTTCAGAGACTATCTAATTACTAGTATTTTTCCATAATGCTCTAAAATTGCAAAATGCTAATAATTACAGTGTTGCCTTCAAAATAAAAATGCTGTAAATATTTTCAGTAGCTGTAACTCACCAGAGAAGAGGATGCATTCACACTGCAATGATACATAGTGGCTCTCCAGGACACACAAGGGATTTTAAGGCCACATTTTCTCCTAAATGTCAGAATTTGGTTATTTTTTCCCCTATTTGATTACCTTAATGCCTCCAGAGTTTGTTTGGTTTGTTTTGTTCTTTTGTTTCTGTTTTGCAAACAAACCGTATTAAATTAGAAGCAGATACACAGTTAAACAAACATGAGGCTCTAAGCAACCAGGTCTACTGGGAGCTGTCCCTGCCCATGGCAGGGCTTGGAAAGAGAGGAGCTTTGAAGTCCCTTCTAGGGCAAACCATTCTACGTCTCTAGGAAAATGCATACCTACTGTTACCCAGGCAACTCTTACAGATACAGGTTGCACATTTAGAATGTCTTACATTTGCCTCGCTAGGGCTAAAATAAATGACTCATTTTGGACATTACCATAATTAAACAGAAATTTCTAAACTCAGAAGGGATGGCATTGTATGCATATGCTGACAGTAAACCACATTACCATGGTGACTTTAAAAAAAGGCTTTCTTTTGTTTAGGTCATTTGGAAAATACTACAGCTGCTGAAGAAAGGAAGGAATAAAACAAAGGTTTTCTTCTTAAACATTCAGAATAATATTGCACATAAGTTGTTTGTCATAAGAAGAGTTTAATTACTGGGGCTAAAAATATATCACCTAACAATAAATGCCATCTCAAGACTGACTGTGGTAAATTCTGCCCTCTGGAAAGAACATACAGTTAAGGTTATGAACAGGCATGAAAACATTTCAGCACAAGAGATCTTAAAACCAGTTACACAAATACAGCAAACAAGTAATGATTGACTGACTGATTATGAGTGACTTTTTGTAATTTCAAGTGTAAACATAAACAGTACCTTCTCTATCATCTGCTTCGTTGGAAACTATTAGTTTGTTAGCTGTGGCTGTAGAGAACAGATCTGGAAGACTGTGTTGTTCTCTTTCATGATTTCGCAGCTGGCTCTGAAAAAAACCAGTTCCTAACGTTTAAATATACACTACAAACATACAGTGATCACTTGGAATATTGCAATCATCTGTGACATTGTTACACAAGCTTTAATGACAACTGATATGAAATGCATGTTAACATATACAGATCATCCCTTAGGTAATTTTACTACAAACAAAACAAGTAAATATCATGGATTAGTAACATAAAGGACTGATGAGAGTGACTGAGAGGATTTGTGTTTAGAAAATAGATTTCCTTCTTTCCCCATTGCCACAGACAAGTGGCCACAGTTCTTCCTCCAAAATGACAGTACTCTAAAAGCAGTACGAGATTAGAGGCTTGTGTGAAAATTACCTCAATTTCATATTGCTGACTGACTTAAGAATACACCAGTCTTGTTTCTACTTGCTTGGGGAGGAGAAAGAAAAGAGAGCCTTTTGCTACCCTACCTGTATATTTTTTCAAACTAGGACTAAGTGCCAATAAATATGGGAAAATTTGCATGACCACTGCTTCCAAGAGGTTCAGCTGTACAGCTGGGTACTGATGCAATCTGTTCTGTATTCCTGAGTACTGAGCTGAGTGCATAGGAACTCACTCACTAATGCTTAAAATAGCAATTAGGAAAATGACAGAAATGTATTATTCTGCTCTGGTATGTAACCTTTCAAATCTAAGTTCTACAGAACATCCAGAGCAAGAAAACAGTGAAAAAAAAAAAATCTGCTTCAGTGTTACCCCCAACTGCCACACTCACAAGAGGAAGGCATGTTTGAGCATTCTTTTAAAATTTCAGCTATTAAGTTCTTTGATGTTTCCATTTCTTCTTGCAGTTGCTATGTGTGGGCAGAAAAACAACACGATATTATTATGTCTGTAAGATAATTCTCAGGGAAAAAAGTTATGTAAGGAAGCAAGGTTACTTCAGTGGGTAAAGCAGAATAATTACAGTTGAACTGTATATTCAGCACGTGCTGCTGGCAATAATCCCTAATGGTAATTACAACGAAGCCAGGATGTCAGACTGAAATAAGTTAGAAAGAGGGATCACCAGTTATTAAAGAAGCAGCAAAATAGGTAATTTAGGGATTCTAGAGAGGCACGGGGAAGAGCTTTACCTTGTAGTGGAAGGACTCCTCGCACTGCTTGCACTGGTACATGCGAGCTTTGCAGTGGTTGATCATGTGGCTCTCCAGGCCCTTGCTGTCGCCGGCGATGTGCTCGCAGATGGGGCACTGGTAGGGCTGGCGCTGGCGGTGCACCCGCAGGTGCTGCTTGATGTAGCCCTTGTTGCCGCTGCTGTAGTGGCACAGGCGGCAGCGGTACGGCCGCTCGGCGCTGGGGATGAACTCCACCAGGCTGCTCCCGGCCACGGCGGCATCGCCCGCGCTTTGGCACTGGGCGTTGTCCTGTAGTTCTTTCAGGATGTCATCGTCAGAAGCGTTCTGGTCTGTCCTCTCCTTCAGCTTTTCAATGACAGTCAGCAGTGACATACTGATGCCCATTTTAATTGGTGCTTCTGAAAACTCCGGTCTGTCTTTCTTTATCTCGACTATTGCACATTCACTTTGGTTTAAGCCACCGAACTCCTCTGAAGGATCCTTAAGTGAGGAGACCACTTTAGAATGAGCCGTGCATGGGCCATCAGCTCCTCCCTGTCCTGCACCTGCATCCACAGCATCTTCTCCAGTCAGAGCCCTGAGGCTGGACCGTGTCAATTCTGCAGCTCTAATTGGCATTGTAACAAGAGCTTCAGCTGCTAAGGAGTGCAGTCGCAAAGACTCTGAATTTGTCCTCCTCCGTGCAGGAGGCACATTTTCGTCAGCTGTTACATTTTTATTAGCACTTAATTCGTTATCTTTCTTCTCGGTGTTATTCCATTCTATTATTACTTCTTGAATTGCATCTGAATGATAAACTTCAGCAGGTTCTTCACAGGTAACAGAGGATTCCTCTGAGATCAGTGTTTTTTCTGTTTCAATGTCAGTGTTGATTAAGAATGGCTTTTGTAAAACACTTTCTTCAGCACCTGGCAAACGCTCTACTATGACATTAACGTGACCCTTTTTATTTGGACTACAGCTGATGATTTTCTGTGCTGATGAAAGCAGGCTGTCAGTTATCAAATTGTCTGGTTCTGTATCTGATACAGTCTCCTCTACAACCTCCGTAGTAGGAGAATGCACCACGGACCCACTTAATATTTCTTCCTCTTTTACATTTGTTCCTACGGGCGATTTACACAACAGCTGCTCAGAATTGCAAATCTGAAGCTGAAGAGAAGGCTCACTATGGATATCAAGTTCACTGTTTTCCAAAGAAAGGACAACTGTATCCACACTCTGAGGTGTGTGAGTTACAACTGTCTCTGACAAGCTGGTGTTTTCATTTTCTTCCTCAAAGATGGGGTAGGAGCAATCAACCTCCCCTGCGTGTTTCCAAGCGTGTGTTTTCAACATCCTCTGCTGACCGCAGGTGTACCTGCAGATTAAACACCTGTACATGCCATACTGCTCGTAGGTGTACCATTTCCTCCTACCCGTTTCAGGCACAGGAGCAGACTGAGCCGTATCCTTACATTCCACATTTCCTGTCTGATCAGTCCCTGTTTTGACACTTCCTTCCGCTGGCCCTTGCAGAAATGAACTTGTGACATTGACACACTGCTGCACTTTTGTCTGCATGCTGTTTTTACCACCATTCTCGTGGTGATTTTGGAAGTGGGATTCAAGTTCTTCTTGGCTTTTGGAGGCAAAATGACATTCTGAGCACATTAATATCACTTCATTTTTCTGCCCATGTTGTTTTATATGTTCTTGTAGAGTCAAGAGTGAAGGCGATAGAAAATTACAGAGACCGCATTGGTAGCACGTCACCTTTCTTTTGCTTGGTGGGAGACATTCAGTCACAAAATAATCTGCTTGTAACTCTTCAGTCTTTTTAGCAGCAATCACCGAGAGCTCGATGGCTTTAGCCGGGATTTCACAGAGCTCGGCTGCATCCAAGGACTGCACAGAAGCCTCGGCATGGGAACGTTTCTTCCCTATTAAAAGGCACCTTTGTGACTTCTCACTTTCAACTATTTTGCTCAGCTTCTGGATAACGTGGATCAGGGGGTCAGTTTTACATTTCCTCTGGTTGTTGCTGCTCTGCAGTGTTGGGCCAATGACTGTTTCAGAAATCAGCACAGCCTCCTGCTCCCCAAGATTTGGCATCAATACTGCAATGCTGCTTCCTTCTTCCATAATACCTTGGAGAATGGGGGTTATAAAAATAAAGATTTATACCTGCACAATAATGAAAATACAGCCCAGTACTATTTACATTTCTCTCTCTACCAAACACAGAAGCCCAATTCCACTAAACTAATAAAAATTTTCAGAATGGCTACAGAAATAGCCAAAGATATTGGGGACATTTAATGGATGCTTTTCAATACAGCTGCAGAGAATAATTCCAAGAGAGCCTCCAAGAGGCTGCCTCCAAGCTGTACAAGGGTAAGACAAGTATTTTCAAGTGTAAGCTGAAGAACAGTGTTACAGCTATTCTCTTTTTCTTTACAAGCACTACACATTTGAATGCTAAACATTAAAATATCAATTGACAGTAACTGGCATACTGATGTTTAAAAGCACAGTAGGATATGAAAATATATTCCTAATGTACTTTGATGCATCAATGCTCCTAAAGCAAATGACAATTTGCAACAATATAATTTTCAAAAATAAGCAGTTTTTTTTCCTTGAAATGTTAGAAGAAAGCAATTCTGGCATTTATATGCATTACTCATTTCACTATGACTATTTTAAAGACCATTCAAATGTCAAATCATACTTCTCATTATAAATGTAATTTCCTAGAAAACTTACTAATTGCAGCTACAATTTCTTAATTGTAGGGAAAATCAAGTGGTACTGAAGTTATAAAGAGCAATTCTTCTCTGTTTTGAGGGGAAGCTACAGGCAGTTACTATTTCCAATTACCCCTCCTTTAAAAATATCAAACCATAAACCACAGGCAATAATGTGACAGTGTTGGAGGTCAAATTATCAGCCAATATACAAAAATGTACATGAAAACATACTTTGTGATGTGGGCAGAGCTGTGGGCTGAGGGGTGAAGGAGCTGGACAAAAGGTCTTACATTTAAATTTACTTCTCTAAAAATGTCTAGAAATAACCTATTCGAGTGCCACTACATATACACACATATATTTTATACAAAGTTTTTATATACTATGTATAAAACTGAAAATATAAAGAGATGAGGGATATTTATCAGTCATCCTTGAAAAATTATGCCAAGTACACACATGTGGATTTTTTTTTTTTTTTGCAAAAAAGATACAGAGGCCAAAAAATAATTTCCAGAACTGGTCCTAAAATCCCATGAAATCCACTAATTTCTACTTGTGGATTTAGTGTACAGCATTATAATGCACAGACACATGACAGCAGGGTCTGTGGTGCCCCTTTCCCACTTCAGAAAAATTCTGGGCAGAACCACATAAATTACCTTCAGCTGCCATTCAGGTTATCATCAGAGTTATCAATATAAGCAATGTTAATATTTTATTATCACCTGTACCTCATGTTAAATACTTCAAGTTAGAAACGATTATTTGAAAACCACCCAATTCAGTTGTATAAAAACACTTTGGTGTCTGTAACATGTTTCAAAAACATTGTGAAAAGTGAACAAACCTGCTTTTCCCCCTGAAAGCAGATTTAATGAGATGCTCAAAGGAGTAATGTCTACTTGAAATACTTTCCATTTGCAAACGAGTTAAGGAAAATTGGTGCTACCTTAAGTTACCCTTGGTACTTTTAAAACTTTTTAAGTAAAGCTAAACAGGCAAATATTTTCTCTACTTGAAAACACCTGAAAGCAGCATAACAGCTAAGATGAAAAATCCTTGACAGAAGATCATAAAAGAAATATGCTGCTATGTACTGTTGCTATGTCAAAAAGGCAAACAGAGAGAGGACCTTCACCTCTATTATTTGGGATGCTTGGAGCTGATCCCCATTACCAGATGCATAACTACAGATGCATATATATGTGTTATGTCACTCTTTGCTTAGAGTTTAATTCTTTCTGTTGCAGACTTTGGTTTTTAGAGGGATGGTAAGAACCGTGCACAAATTATCACAGAGTAAGTTAAGCTGGAAGGGACCCACAAGGATCACCGAGTCCAGCTCCTGCCCCTGCACAGGACCAGCCCCAAGAGTCACACGTGCCTGAGAGCGCTGTCCACACGACCTACAGAGATGGAAACGCAGTGCCTGGGGATGCCAAAAGGACGCGGAGGGGAAGATGCAGCCGCGAGGAAAACGCCTCCGAGCTGCCCGCTCCAGCCCAGTCCAACACCGAGGCAGGGCGAACGCCTCCAGGGCGGGAAGAGCCCAGCGCGCTTTGCACAACCGGGCTCGCAGAGGGCGGTGCGACGGTACCGCGGCCCCCGAGGGCAGGGAAACTGCCCGGCCGGCCGGCCGCCCTCCCGCGGGACGGCCCGAGCCGCGCCGCCCGCCCCGCTCCGCGCCCGCAGGCGCCGCCGCCGCGCCTCCGGCAGCGCTCCGGGCGCGGGCAGCGGCGCCGCTGCAGCCGGGAGCAAGTGAGGAGCGGGCCCGCCGGGGCGGCGAGGAGGGGCGAGGAAAGGAGGGGAGGGGAAAGGAGGGAACGGAGGCAGCCCCGGGCCCGGGAAGGCTCCGCCGGGAGCCGCTGCCGCCCCAGGCTCCGCACATGGGCTGCGGCGCGTCGCCCCGGCGCCGGCCCGCCGCCGCCGCGCCTGGCGCCCTGCCTGGCGCCCGGCCGCCTGCTGCTGCCCGCCCGCCGCCGCCGCTGCCGCCCGCGGGCCCGGGGCCGTCCCGCCCGGCTGTTTGCCGGCAATAGCGGAGAAGGAGCCCGGTTATCCTCACCTCCGGCCACCGCTTCAAGATGGCGACGGTGGAGCCCGTATCACGTGATCCGCGGGCCCGTGTCAGGTGACCGGCGGGGGGCGCTGCCGCCGCGTCAGCGCCGCCTCCCGTCGCCATGGAGACGGGGAGGGACCGGGACGGGGGACAGGGACAGGGACAGGAGGGGCTGTGCGTGCGTGTGGGTGTGGGTGTGACAGTGACAGTGGCACAGGGCCGGGGGACACGGCACAGAGGTGTCTGTGTGTGTCTGTGTGTGTGTCTGTGTGTGTCTGTGTGTGTGTTTGTCTGTGTGACACAGGACCGGGGTGACACGGGACAGGAGTGTCTGTGTGTGTGTGTGTGTGACAGTGGCAGTGGCCCAGGCACACGGCACAGCGGTGTCTGTGTGTGTGTGTGTGACAGTGGCAGTGGCCCAGGCACACGGCACAGCGGTGTCTGTGTGTGTCTGTGTGTCTGTGTACCTGTGTGTGTGTGTCTGTGTGTGTGTCTCTGTGTGTGTGTGACAGTGGCAGTGGCCCAGGCACACGGCACAGCGCTGTCAGCAGGACGCTGTGGCGGCGGGGGAAGGTGGCGCTCCCGCTGTGTCCCGGAGCCGCTCACGGCCGGTGCACTCAGTCCGGCTCCGGGCGCTGCCCGCAGCTCCGCTGGGGAAGCTCCGGCTGCTGCCAGCCCGGAGCCTCCGTATTCCACAGCCGGGGCCACGCCGGCAGCACCGCGCGCTCCAAATCCTAGAGTCTCCCAAAAGGGGTTTTTTTCCCAGCACGGTTTTCGATCATAAACCGCTGTAGTTAAAAACTCGCCGAATTCCGCATTTTGGGTGTAATGCTGTCAAAAAGGTTTAGCAATGTTAAGTGGGCAGAAATTCAGAGTTTTACATGTACGCTGCGTGTCAGAGGCTACCTTGGCAGCTGCGTACCAGGAATGTTACATGTGGTGAATTTGTGAGATATTTCATATGGACTGAAAAGTCAGGGGAACCATGAGCTTCAGAAGTGATTTCACAAGTGGCTGGGTGATGGCAAGTAAAATCCAATCTTCATTTCCAAAATGGAGATTGAAGCATATTGATGTGGATATTTGGAGGGATCTGGAAAATCGTAGGAACTTTTTGCAAGATTGAGCTTTTTGTCAATGATTATATATTGCTTCATAGACACATGGTCTTTTTGAAGTATATGATCTTTCTAAAATGCTGTCAAATCTGGTATTATTCAAGAGATGGATTTGACCATCCTTTCAATAGGTATCTCTAATTTTACTTTTTCTCTTTGACTCCTTGAATTATGAAGCTCTGTTTAATTATATAAAGTTTTAAGACAATTCAAGTCATATCTTACAATCTCTGACTTGGTAAAAAAAATTGGTACGCCTTTGATTAAGACTTTTTTTAAAAAATAAATTGCTGTCAGGAAAATGCCAGGATACAACCTGTCTTCTTAACACCTATTAAATGCATTTAATGAAAAGAAAGTAAAACTTTAAGCTGTATAGTATTCACAGTGTCAAAGGTAGTAGTAATAGTCATGGCAACTTGTTTCAGCTTTTTCTGCCATATTAAGTAGAGCCTTTTCATAGAAAATGATTATTTTTCATGCACCCTGTTCCTTTAAAAGCTTTGTTTCCACGTGTGTATATGTCATGGGTTAATTAACCAGTTACCTGAATTGAATCACTCTTGTAGACACAGGACTCTCACTCTCCTTTTTTCAATCAAAATATGTTAGGATCTGATAGATCTGAATTAAAAATACTGGGTTGATAGTGAGTAATCATCTCCATACACTCTGTTATTCTTCTTTGTTGTAATTAAACCTGGATTAAGTTAAAGATTTCATTCTCTGTGCAGGTATGATTGTACAAAGAGACAGATTTAGATTTTACGCTTTTACATTAATTTGAAAAGCTTTGTAATTCACAAAGCTATTTTCCTATTTTTCATTTTCATTGCTTTCAAGTTGAAGGAGACATGAAGCCAAATGAAATCTGGATGCGGCACCTCTCCCTGAGCAGTAGAGATGAAGCTCTTGTTTTGGGGATAATATGTTCAGAATGTTGATGTTTTTGTAAAAGTTTATACCAAATTGCTTCCTAAGTACTGTAAATATGTACAGAATGTCGGTGGCATGAGTTTTATGGTAAACATTATAAGCTTAATTTAGAAGAGTAACACATCGTCTAGAAACATCAGGTGAATTTCGAGCTACATCAGCAAAGATGTAATCTTGAAGTGAAAACATGCAAAGTGTGCACAGGTTTTTGTGTGCACTTTTAAAATAACAGAAATCTACAGGTAGTAGCTTCCCTATAAGGTGCCTGTTTATTCTTTGTGGCCTCAGTCTTGAAACTCTCTTCAGTCATCAAATGATCAATTAGGCTTGTTTTCATTAATGATTTGTACCAGCAATGAGTTATATAATTGTCAATGAAAAATCCAGTTTAGCCCATGAATTTTCTACATTTTCATGCCTGGCAGTTCCCAAACCATTCCAAAAGCTTTATAATTTTCACATTATTATAATGTATTATATAACTGGAGTCCCTGACTGTACTGAGTGGGCATTAAATAAACTGATTTGTAGCTCTCTGTACAAGGGAAGTGAGCCTTGCATGGAGCCCTGGTGGGAAGGGAGGCTTTCGCTGGTGCATCCCTTCCTGGGTGAACAGTGCCACAAGTGCTGTGTGAGCACTTGGAGTGGCATGAGAAGAAGGAGAATTTTAATTTCATATTTCACCTAAGTTTCAGTTCTTGGTAGCCTGGAGTTGACCTTTATTGTGAGGTAGATCCACTGTAAAAAGATGGGATTTGCCATTGCATTACAATACAATTGGCAAGGAGGGAATATTCCCTATATATAGCTATCTTTATAGACTAACTACATCACAGAATGCCTGGATTTAGTTTTTTTAATTCTTTTTTTGCAGACAGAATGTGTTTCATATTGTCTGTATCTGATCATAGCTGTATTGTTTCTGGGTAAAAAGAAAAAGTTTAGAGCGCATAAAATACAGCTCACTATTACATGAAAAATGAAATGTTTGGTTCCTCAGAAAATCTGGAAGAATTTGCACATTTTCACATAGGAGTGCAAGTATTGTACAAGTTCTTTGATTTATCAGACTAGCATCGTGGGAACCCTTACTGTGAAATGGAGCCTTAGGGGACATTTTGACCCTCTAAATACAGAAGTTTGCAAATGTGATGCATAATTTAGGAAAATACAGAGAGTGAGAGAAGCATGGTAAGAAAATGGATTAGGAAAAAATTATACTGTGTTGTTTATGAAAGAGGACTACATTGTATTCTGAGAGAAAATCCTGCAGGTGGATTGAAAATTGTTAGGAGTACTGAGAAATTATGCAGGGAAGAATGAACACTGTCTCTGCATTTAGACAATGCAATAGAACATGATAGACATATATGGATAATAAATAGTATAAAGGAAATAAATTGCACTTTAAATATGCTTCTCCTACCATTAGATTAATTAGTTATTCAGTGAAGTTGAATAATGGTTGCACTTTCAAAACAGGTACAGGAAGTTTTAAATTTCTTTTTCTTCTTCTTTAAGTGTAGTCAACCTCTGGAACTTGTTGCTACAATAGATGGTAGATAACAAAACTTTGTAATAATTAAAATGAGTATTTTAAATCCAAGTTTTTGTATAAAATGAGAGAACATGTACAACTGTTCCAGATAGAAACAGAGATGTAAATATTGAAATAACATTTCAATATTATTCAATATACTTAGATTGTTATATGCAATAACATTTTTAGTATTGAAGCCAGCGTTGATGGGAGTTAGGAAGGACCTTCCCTTGGGACAGATGTGGGATGTTTGTACAGAAGGTTTAGAGTGCAATTTCCTTTGGGGTGGTTGTGCTTCTCTGCTGCCAGAACCCAAACCTCACACGCAACCCTTTTGTGTAGTTAGACTTAGTTATCTTTTTGTTACAGCCTCAGAGCTCCTTGTGCTTTGGCAGTGAGGCATTAAACTGAGCAGAAGTTATATTACTTAGATGTTTTATTTTGCTTTACACAGCCCTTTCTTCTAGAGAATTAGGAAAGTTCTGTATTAAGTGATATTTCAGCTGCAACAATGACATCTAGGGGCTGATTTATATTAATTTAATTTCGATACGTATCTCCTGTTTTTGAGAAGATGGTTACTAATATGTTTACTAAATCTAAATTATTAGTATTTGCTAAAAAGCTGTGAATCTGATATATGTCATATATTCAGAGAATAATCATGACATTTTTAACTTCTTATCTTTTTGTTTTTCGTTTCCCCTTGATCTGTTTTTTAATTATTTTAGTACTGCTACCACTGCAAATCAGTGAATCTCTCATTACTTTAGACCTTGTATTTTTCCATGACACGTTATCAAATGATGAGATTTTTTCACTCTGTATTTTAGGTATACTTTTCTCTGAATTAAAGGGAAAACACTTTGCCTCTGCTTTCCTACGTGACTTATTCTGTCTCCTAGAATCACATTTACTTGATTTTGTATAGGAAATGAGACTAAAAATCCCTGTATTCAATCCTTTGCTTCCCCCAGTTTTATGGGAGTATAGACATAGGATTGACTCCAGATTTAAACCCTGTGATTCAGGGCCACCTCTAAGCTCTACGTAAATCTAATTTTATGTGTGCAAGTAAGTGTATACGTAAAATACGTAATTGCAATTTAGAGATGATTTAACAGCATCTGTCCTATTATTTGCAAACTTACTCTCATTCCCTTGAATCTTAGTTATTTGACCATAAGTCACTTATTTGGAATTGCTTTTTACAGAAAAAAAAATCTATATTTCTTTCTCATCTGCTTCTTCTTATATGTACAAGTTTTTCTCAGGAATTAGAGAATATAATTTTTTCCCCAAAATTCTCCTCATGCTATTCTGTGGAATATTGTTATTATCTTTAACATACTCCCTTCTCGTTGGTCTTGAGCAGAAGAGGCAACCAGGTGGACTGAAAAGAGTGAGACATCATGGAAAGCTTCACACTGGCTCAAAGCAAAGTGCAAAAATGTTCTCTGCAATAAATAAGTTTATTTTGTGTATACAGCTATACCAACAGCAACTTATAGAACTTATAATTTATATAGAAGTTACACTGGCACGGCAGTGTACTTTTCACAGTTGCTGTATCTGTTAGTTTCATCCATGAAGGAAGTGAAAGCTTATTTCTGCCAGTGATGTTGGCAAAATATAATTAGAACTGCATTCTATGTTAAGTCTTACATAAAAATGTCACCCAAAATCACACCCCTAACTGCTCTGAGTGTGTTGGAAGGTGATTTTTATGGACTTGGTCAAAGTACTGCTGTGGCACATTTGTCTCTTGTTGGAAGGTCTCCAGTGAGTGGAAAGCAGGATAAACCTGGGCTGTAGCTGAGTGTGAGGGAGCAAAGACCTTATTCCACCTTTTCCCTTTTTTTTGGAGGGGGGAATGATAAACTTGCAGATTCTTAAGTGACGTTTTGCCATTATCTTCACCTCTCAGGGCTTCTCACAGCCTTCAGAACAGGCAGTTCCCTTACACCCAGGTTAATATAAAGAGTGCTCTGTGTACATGTACTGAGAACAGATCTGCTTTAAATTAGTAAAATCATAGATTTTGTGTGGGATTTTACTGCTGAATTGGCCATTGGGAAACTCCACTTAGAATAGGGACAAAATTTATTTATCTATAGAGAAAATATCAAGGTAGTCTACAGAGACTTGTCACATGATGTACTATATTGTAATGTCCAGTATTTTTTTTTTTTTCCTTTTTATTACTTTGCATAGATACTGATATTTTTGCCAGCTCTTACTCCAAACAGTGCTTTAGGTCTGTAATCCAACCCAAGGAGTGCAGAATGGGATTTATTACTGTCAGTTGTAGCAGGGGGAGTCATATGCACAAAAGACTCCAACAGCAATGACAGCAAAGTACCACTCTTTTTGTCTTGTTATAGTCAGAGAAAATACAGAAGTGCCTTTTGCATTCTTAAGAGAAATTATCTTAATGTGAAGTGTTGCATTAGAGCAGGTACGTACTGATCCCAGTTGTTACATTTGCCATTCAGAAATGCCCCAGTGGCTGTCCTCAGTGTGTATTTACACATCCAGGAGAATTCAGTTGTGAATGATAAGCTGCAGTAAGCCTGGAATCAGATCATGCATTACATAAATTAATATTTCACCTGTAAAAGGAGATCCCCTAAAAAGAATTGGACTCCCTGGAGTTCTAATATAGCTAATAGTCCTATAATAGATTCAATTGGTGATTATTTTTTTTTACAGTTGTAGTTAAAAGGCATTACTTTCCCCTCCTTGTTAAATTGCTCAGTGTGGACTAAAATACCCTAATTTCTGGTGCAAGCAAGAACCTCTAGAGTATGTACTACATTCAGCTTCTAAAAGATAAAATAGCACCAAAAATTTGGAAATCCACTCAAGTGTGAAACTCTGGCACATCCATGACTTAATTTCAGTATTAATTACCAATGCTGGCCAGAATAAAAGTATTAAAACTTCCTGCTCAGCATGGAAACTGGATAGCTTAAATCAAGAAATAAGAAGTGCCTTTGGGTACTTCTCATGTCATTAAAGGGAATCATGGACCAGTCCTCTGTCCGTCAGTGAGTGGTCCTGGCAACTTCCATTAAATTCCATAGGTTGATCTCCTGCAGACGTTTTTACTTGAATTGCAGTCTGTGTTTTGCCAAATGGGATGAGACAGAGTTTTTAAATCAAGCACAGAGCTGCTTCAGGTGGGTTTTAAGCAGTAGATTGTAATTTTTGAGTGTGACATTTTCCAGATAACTTCAGGGTAGCAGTCACATTACCCTAACCACGATAAATTTTACAAAATTTATATAACTGACCACATATTTGTCATGTGGATGATGGTGTGAGGCTTTTGCTGTGCTCCTGTAGAACTTTTAGGAGTACAAACTTATAATATTTCTGAGCATCCATAGAAATACAGAGTACTGCAGATGTTTTATAGTAAAGACATGGTTCTTCATTGAAATATTCATTTGCTCTACAGAATCTTAAATAGGAAAATTTGCACAAGTTTCCTATTTGGGTTACAGAACTTACCATGCATTTGTCCCCTCAAAATCTCTGTCAAGATATTGACATAAATGTGACAAGCTGGAGTTGTTCATCCTATTGTGATTTTTATCTGAAAGCTTAAAAAAGCAACAAACAAACAAACAAACATAAACCCTGAAAAGGTAATGGACTGAAATTCCTTTGCAATTTTACTAAGTTCAGATTCTCATTCAGGTGTAAAATTAGGACTGCATGGTTTGGCTCACTTTATGAACATTCCTTGGCATCCCAAGTTTGTTTTTTTCCTCTAACCCTCAGCACTTGCCTGCAGGTCTGCAGGTCCTGTGTCTGTCTGTGTGTCTGTGTCTGTACTTCCATGTACACAGAGGCAGAAAATCAGTTTTTCATTGCAAATATGGACATGAAATCTGTACATAGTGAGCATCAAACAACTTTATGAAAACAAAGGGGCCTGCTCATTCTTAGTTATTCAATCTTCCTACTGTTTATTAGATAGCAGGAGGCCAAAATGAACCATCACAGTTTTCTGTAGTGACCTTGAGGTGGCAGCAGCATTACATTCAATTCTGCCATGCACCAAGTCCATTAAAGGTGAAAGTAAAATTTGCAATAAATCAAAATAATACTGATTGTTATAATTTTATTACCAGAGCATTAAGTCAATAAAACTTATCTGAAATGTCATTTGCATTGTATACAATTTTTACTAGTTATCAAGTATGTTTAAAAAGCATGTTTAAAGCAACCAAATGAAGAAATTGGTGATAAATTGTTGAAAATCTGGGACTTGTCTAATGATGTAGTAAAACTAAAGTCTGTTTTGATCTCTTGTATTGTAAAAGACTGTTTCTGAAAGCATTTGTTAGTACAATAATGTCTTGTGTTTTGACTAACTATATTTAATGTCCTAATGTCTGATTAAATATTTTTATGCAACTTGTCAGGTCTTTTTTCATTCATGATTTTATGTAGGAAGGTCATCTAATTATATGACACCCTTTCAGTGAAGGAGAATGTGTTTGTTTCTTTTAATAATGAGGAATAATGAAACTTATTTATGTTGGAAGTCAGGGAAATTTATTGGAGAATTACAACATGAGAAACATGAAAATTAAAAAACCCTTTTAATAGCATATTCATTACTGAGAAGCTTACAGGTAATGAAATAGTTGTGTGAAAGCCAGGATGCTGGGTGACATAACTCTGCTCATGGCAGCTTTCAGGCCATGGTTATTTTGCATTTCTGTGCTGTCAATTACTGTTAGGTTACCAAATTATGATGAGGTAATTAGTCAAATAGGAGGCACTAGAAGAAAAGGAATTGACAAACTTGTAAGCCAGTTTTGGGCTGGGAAGGCAGCTGGGGTGTTGGGATGCTGGGGTGCTGGGATGTTGGGATGTCGGGATGTTGGAGTGTTGGGGTGTTTGGGTGTTGGGGTGTTTGAGTGTTGGGGTGTTTGGGTGTTGGGGTGTTGAGGTGTTTGAGTGTTGGGGTGTTTGGGTGTTGGGGTGTTTGGGTGTTGGGGTGTTGCAGCCTGAACTGCTGCTAGTAAAGTCCAGGGTAACGAAGCAGAAAGGGCCTTTGTGTGGTATCCACAGATGTTTGATTCAGCTGTGTGGTGAGATGTTCAGAGTCCCAGGCACACACACATGGAGGGTCCAGGTTCCTGTCTCTCCAAGGGCCCGGGGTGACCCTGGTCTCGGGGCAGTACAGACATGAGGGCCAGTCAGGGAATAGGGAGGGAGTGGCTCAGGGACACAGGAACCGACATAGGAACAGGGAAGGGAGTAAATGGGGTTTTATCGGCTTTTTGAGGGAAGCTTCTTGTGTTTCCCCAACCCAGGGGATGCCCCCCGGGTCTCCACAGTTAGGATGCTGGGGTGTTGGGTTGTTGGGACGTTGGGATGTTGGGTTGTTGGGATGTTGGGTTGTTGGGATGTTGGGGTGTTGGGGTGTTGGGTTGTTGGGTTGTTGGGGTGTTTGGGTGTTGGGTTGTTGGGTTGTTCGGTTGTTGGGGTGTTTGGGTGTTGGGGTGTTGGGGTGTTGGGGTGTTTGAGTGTTGGGGTGTTTGGGTGTTGGGGTGTTGGGATGTTGGGATGTTGGAGTGTTGGGGTGTTGGGTTGTTGGGGTGTTGGAATGTTGGGGTGTTGGGATGTTGGGTTGTTGGGGTGTTGGGTTGTTGGGTTGTTGGGGTGTTGGGTTGTTGGGGTGTTGGGTTGTTGGGATGTTGGGGTGTTGGGGTGTTGGGTTGTTGGGATGTTGGGGTGTTGGAATGTTGGGGTGTTGGAGTGCTGGGGTGTTGGGGTGTTGGGATGCTCCCGGTGCTCTGACTCTGTGGGGGCATTGCTGCTCTGGAGTTGCTGCTGTGCAAGACCAGCCCAAGCCTGGACTAAAATCCAAATTAGATTTCTGTTATCTAGTGGAATCATGGGGAAGCAGCAACAATCAAAAGTCTTTTCCCTAACAAATGCAGGAAAATAATGATAGTGGTGTGTTTACATCAGTTAAAATCTGGTGTGAAGGAGTCCCTTTATGTAACAGATGCTAAAGGAGTACAAATAATTGCTTAAAGATAGCTTATGTAACAGATAAAATAATTCTGTGTAATTCAATGAAAAATAAGATTAACTTGCTCATTTAATTCTGAATTTATTCAGTCTAAGTTTTAAGATATGACATTTAGTCCTGTTTAACATAATATTAATTTTTTTCCACTTCTTTTGTTTGTTGACAACTTTTTCAACTAAGAAAATAGAACTATTAAATATAAACAGTAAAGAAAGTAAAAAGTATTGAAGTATGTAAATAAAAATGTAAGTTGAATTATAGTTCCACAATAAGGTTTTATTAAGTTTAAAAAACAGAGAATCACAATCCACAAGGCAACAGAGATTAAAACACACAAATGCTGTTTGGGCTGTGCCAGGGGTTGCTGGAGCCAATACAAATACTGTTACTTCTCTAAGACACAGATCTGGTCTTTTACCTCTGGTCTGTGCTGTCATCTTCTCTTTGCCACACTTCACTGTTTCTTGAACTGACTTCTGTGATTCCAATGCCTGAAAAAGATGGAGAGAGACTTTTTATGAGGGCATGTAGTGATAGGACAAGGGGGAATGGTTCTAAAATGCCAGAGGGCAGGGCTGGATGGGATCTTGGGAATTAGGAATTGTTCCCTGGCAGGGTGGGCAGGCCCTGGCACAGGGTGCCCAGAGCAGCTGGGGCTGCCCCTGGATCCCTGGCAGTGCCCAAGGCCAGGCTGGACACTGGGGCTGGGAGCAGCCTGGGACAGTGGGAGGTGTCCCTGCCATGGCAGGGGTGGAATGGGATCAGCTTTAAGATCCTTCCCAGCCATTCTGGGATTGTGTTTTTTCAAAATGTCCAATGATGTGAACACAGTGAGTGCCAAAAAAGCAGATAACAGCAGTACTCCTGGGAGGAATGTAATTCACTGTGAACCTATTTCTTCATTCTTTCTGATTTTAACCTTATGGATCTTTATTATTATAATATATTTACCTCAGAAATAAAAGTAAGGCAGTAAATATGTATGAGCTGAACATAGTTAACCTGGAAACTAAATGAGTAATTTCATAGAACCATATAGAAAGGATGTTTAGAGGGTACCCCTTATCTCTGTTGGTCAGGGACCTTGGTTATCAGTATCCCAAAAGGGAGATGTGCTTTTTGTCTTTAGAGCAACATAAACACATTTTGTTGGAGAAATATAAAAATACTTGTCACAGTAAGTATACAAAGTCCACATAAACAGGTTACCCTCAACTTCGGCTGGAGAACAATCTACTATAGATGTGGTGGGATGTTCCAGAGATTTTGACCTGGAACCAGTATTTTAGGTTTTATTCAAATGTTAGTGTAACATTTGCCTAATGTTCTGCACTAATGTTAAGCAAGACCTTACTGTCCTGAAATCACAACATTGTTGCCTTAATGGTACCACTGTTAAACTAAAATGGAAGGTACCTTCCATTTAAACTAAAATGGAAGCTCTTTGGTTAAGCTATGCAGCATCTGATAAAGGGTATTTTATTATTTTGTGGAGTAATTTGTATAGCGAAGAATAAATTGCAAACTGTTCAGCAAGCAATACTAGCATTCAGCAAAATCCCATTACCTAGAACATTAAAACAATCATTCTAAAATGTGATCTATAATGATTTGAACATGTTTGTAAAAAATAGATGACCACTGTACATTTACAGTTGACACAGAGGTCCCTAATGTCAAGAAAGCACTCTTGACCTTGATGGGTGGTTGCAATTCCATTTAAATCAATTGCCAATACAAGTCAAATGAAGTTCTTATGGCTGTCTAGTGTGCACTTCACTGTTCTTCTGACGTTATTGTTCTACTCCAAGTCATTCTTCAATCTTAACAGCTGAGAGGGACCTGCATTCTGCAGCTTTATGGGGAAAGAGCACTAAGTTCTACTTCTCTGTGTTTTGAAAGCTTCTGCTCTTTTTCACAGTTTCCAAGCTAAGCAAACCACATTGTGTTCTGCATAAAACACAGTACTTGGTCTGCTGCTGGTAAAGCCAGGTGTTGCAGTGAGTTTCACAGCTCACCATCTTACTGTCCTTGATTTAATTTGATAACCCTGAAAGCTGGAGATTTTGTTAATTTAACTTTGTTAGAAGCTCTCGCTATTTTGAACATTTAGAACAGGATATGTTCTAAACATTATAATGGTGAATGATGGTGATTACAGCTTTTGAGGTGTTTTGAGCTGTGGAAGAGAAAGAGTCACAATAACTCAGAAAAAATAAGTTGAACACTTACCCTGTGTTTGTGCCTATCTGGATACTTATTTTTTCAAAGAATTTTGTTAAAATTGGAGATGGATATATGAAAAGTGCTATGAACTTGTTAAACATTTTGCTTAGGAAAGAAAATCCTTGGCTGTACAGAACTTTCTAAAAATACCTGGGTTAGTGTTATTAACTTGTAATTTATTTGCTCTTCTAAATGAATTTAAGTGTCTACATTTTAATAAGTGGGAGTATTAAAGTCTGACATCATGGCCCAGAGTTTACATGACTTTACATCACTAAAAAGCCAAGCACAGATACTTTCTCTACAACAGATAATATAAACTATGGCTAATTGTCTCCAGCCCCCACCCCCAATCTGTTTCATGAGTAGTCCAAACTTCCAAAGATCCCACATTAATGAGAATAATGGAAAAACTCAACTCAACTCTCATGCTAGCATTAGATACCTATAACAGCTAATAAGAATTGGCAATGAAAAAAGTGATTCTGGTTGCCAGTGAAACCTGGCTGGGATAGTATTAAGAGGATGCTGCAATTAATGTAAAACTAATCACCAGTCTTCCATAGGGAAATGCAAATTGCAAGTTGTTAGAAGGCCTGTTTTGTTCCATAGGACTTGTATTGCTGTTAATCCACTTAGCAGCACACATGTTCCTCTGTTGAGGGGTTTTTAAATGAAAGTTTTGAAGTATTATTCCTATTTTAGAGATTCGATAGATTTATTTAGAGTCTGTATTTTGAATCTTCTGTTTTTACTAAATATGTAAGTATGTTTCCCTGCTCTTTCTTTGCCAGACTTATGGGCTGAGGTCAAAGTAAGTAGCTCTATTTTGTTCATTCTCCTAAGCTCCTGGAAACTGTACTGTACAAAGATATTGAAGTAACCACTTGACATACAGTAAATGTGGTACATATTCTGATCCTGTCTGTGCAGTTGAAATTCCAGGATTCTGCTGCATCTGTCCTTCTGCTGGTGAGCAGGAATAGCTACACAAAGCCTGCATTGTTACCTGTCATTTTCAGGGTTGAACACAGCGTGAAACAAAACTTCTGTGCTTTGTGTTTTGCTTCATTCATTCATTTAGAGGTACCCATAGACAACGACTCCTTGCAGTGCCTGTGCATTCTGGCAGGCAGCAGGAGGAAATGTGTCAGCCACGGCTGGGCTGCTCCTCAGCACAGGGACTTGTCCCCAAGCCTGGGTGTTCAAGTCTTTCAGTTCTAGAAGAGCAGCTGTGCTGAATAAAGAGGTGCAGATGTCCTTACAACATCAGGAGTATCGTGGGAAGATGTGCTTGAAGAAAGACCCTGAACCACATTTATCACCTTTGAAACAAATGAGTCCTAACATTTGTCTTTAATCCACTGGAGAGCAAGCTCAGGTTGAGTGTAGAAAGGAAGAACATTGGACTACTTGTGCTTGCTCTTACAAATCCAGGTTTGATGCCAGAGTAAATACCTTTGCTTTCAATTAATTATGAAGGAATAATTTCTTTCAGGCAAGTTTAGCACGTGGTATAAGTAAATCTTGTGTATAAAAGACAATGTTATTAAAATCGAATGTTTGGCAAATATTTTGTCCAAAAATAAACACAGTTTGGTCAGTGTTTGTTTCTTCACCAGATATTATGGTTTGTTGCCACTTAGAAGCTAAAGAGCAAAAACATAGAAGCTTATGAAACCTCTTGTCTTCTCTATGCCATTGAATGTTTGACCTTTGATCATACAATGTAGTCCTTTCAGACACTGAAGATTTTGATCCAGGTAGCAACCAACAAGAACAACTTCCAGAAAAATAAATAATTTTGGTTTGTGCAGCCCTTTACTCTGACATGAAAGCCATTTCTGGAAAAAAAAAAAAAAAAGCCATCTGCTACTTTATTGTTTGGTATCAGCAGCAGAATAATGTCCGATTTTAATATCAGACTGTTGGCTATGTACTGCACTAATTTGTTCTGTGACATCAATGAATCAAAGTAGAGCTCCTGATAGAAGAACATCAAAAGGAAATTAATCTCGCTGTGATAGTACTAATAATTTCAGAATGGACGTGTTTTGCTCAATTATGGTAACCATTGAGAGCTGTGTTTTGTGGACTGTTAGATCAATATCACAACTGCTACACAAACCGAGGGTGGAAGAATGAGACTGGCGCTCCTCAGCAGCCACGAGTGTCATTACTAATGGACGAAAATCTAACTCTACATTCTTGGTAGAATTTTATGCTTACCTAAGGAAAGGAGATGTGAAAATGTGAACTCAATGGGGAAGAGGGAAAACTAGAAAAAACCCCATCACTTTGCCATATGTTGGGCAGGAAGGTGGGCCTGGCATTAAAGGTAGCATTTACAGAGTTTGTATCCAGCTGTGTGATTCTGAAAAAAATTAGTGGGAATAGAGGCTAGTTGTGTAGCAGACAGGAGGTGACATAAGGTTATTCAGCATATATATCCTGAAAATATGGTTTTGAAGTATTTTATGAGTTTCTTTTTCTTGGTTGTTTTTATATAAACCCTGTCAGATTAATGCAATGTTTATTAGAAAGCATGTTTCTTTATTTATAACCATACAGTTTCACATCTTTCCCTACAAATAGATATATAGAGGATTTGACACAATAAAAGAAATTGAGCATTTTTAGATATAGATCCTTCCAAGTGCTTACTTAAAGGGTAGAAGGAAGGGTTACTGCAGTAAAGCATGCTTGTTGTAGCTGCACAGCATGATACCCACAGACAGACTGGGACTATATTTAGGGTTCTTGTCGTGTGCTGAGAATAGAACTAAGTGAGTACAGAGGCCCAAATGTGTCATTGAAATAAATATTGGCAGTATGGATGTGTGATCAAAATATCCAAATATATCAGGGACTGACTGCAGAACTTAGAATCAAGAATAGCCCAGGTAGGGATAAGATTTCAAATAAATCTAGTGTTCCCTCTTCTTTATATTTACCACCTTTACCTTCTCCCCCTTTTTTTGTTCTATTCCCGCCTCAGCTGGCAGCCAGGGGTGTTGTTCATCAGCCTGGGGATGTGCAGGGTTGACCTTGTCCTGCAGCCAGCCTTGGGGGTCATGGCAAGGACTGGGAGATCTCTTACCTGACACTGTCCTGGGCAGATCAGAGCTGACTTGGGGAAAATTAATTTAATTTATTGCTGAATGAAACAGATTTGAATGGTGAGAAACAGAGACAAAATAAAAGTAGCACCTGCCTCTGCTCCCCTCCTCTCCTTCCTAGGCTCAGCTTCACTCCTTCCAAACTCCTCTGCCCACCCCAGCCCCAGCCAGGGGCTCCTCCAGGCTCAATGCTCTCAGGGCTGCTCTTGTTCTCACTCTTGCCCTCCATCCTGCCTTTCCTCACCCCCCCTCACTGCCAGGCAGTTTTGCCCTTTCCCAGATGTGTTCCCACGGGGTGCTGAGGGCTCAGCTGTGCCCTGTGCTGGGGCAGCCGTGGAAGTGGCCGGAGCCATGGCAGTGCTAGACCCTGGGCACGGAGCACTGAGCAGCTTTGTACTAATCAGCTCTTAATTGCTTTACTCCTGTAGGGCTGCTGCTGACACGAATGAGCTTGGGCTCTGTCTACAAGGATGCAGTGACTTTTTGTTAGGATTCTATAAGGTTCTGAACAAGACTGACTTTCCTTGTTCTAGATCAGCACTGTGAGAGTGAGGACTTTTCCTGCAGTAACTGAGGTAACATCAGATGCTTTTCCAGTCTCTCTTTCCATCTGAAATGCTGCAATAATATCTTGTATTAAAGACAGCAGATGAACAATTAGACAGTACCATGAAAAGGCTTCCACTGAGTAGGAACCTTGGGAGGACAAATACAAATCCAGCCATCAGCATCTCCTCCCTGGTCTCCTCTTCACCACCTCTTTTGCTTTCCCTTCTGCCCAAGCTGGAGTTTTCAAAGGGAAACCAACTTAAACAGGATTTGCTAATGTGGAGTTTGAAGGAACTGTGCACAACAGTCAGAGATTCACAGCAGATATGCTGTTGGGATTGTCCTTGCCTGGTTCTAGTAATGAAGAAAGCAATGACAGGAAACAGAGGGGATCCCCCTGTAGTATTGAACAAGGGCTATTTCCCAGCTGCTGTCATGGAAATTAAAGGAAAGCTTCACAGTTTTTCTGGGAGATATTAGGAGACAGAAAAATTCACCTCTCTGATTTTGCACATAAGTCCCAAGAATCTACTTCATCTGTAAAATTCAGATTTTTTTTTCTTTCTTTACATGCATAAATGCACTAAATAGCATAGACCTAAATAGCAAAGACTGTCAGCAAATTATTAGAATGAGAGAAGCTGTCCCACAGCAGTCTTGGGAAGCCATTCACATACCATGTTCCTTTGCTTCTCTCCTCCAGACTGAAAATGTGCTTTTGGAGAACAAACTCACCCACTTCACCTAGAAATGTAGTTCAGAAAACTTTCCTCTCCTCCAACGTTTATATAAATTCAAATCTGGAAATGAACTCTAAATATGTCTTTAAGTGAAGGAATACTTAGGCAGTATTTGTGAGCATGGAAATAGTATCTGCCATTAGGGCTAATAGCTTATCTTTATAAGAGCAGGAAAAGATAGCACTCCATATAAGCATGTGGAGCTCCTGTCCATTCAGGTTTTCTAAAAATCTGCACTCTCAACTGAAAAATTTAGGTTATTAAATACATAATGCATTGTAACTATATGTGCAATGGTTATCTGTTTACTAGCTCTCTGCTTTTCCAAAGTCCTTCTACAAAATATTTTTTATCGAGATACAACACGCCGCGTTTGGATGGAGTCCTGCAGGGAGAGATGCAATTAAGAATGTTATGCAATAATACATTGTTTTTCTTACACATAATGTATTTGTGAGCATTATACATGCAGGCAAAAGTGCTGAGCTCAGTAATTCAGGTCTTTACATCTCGGTACCATACTGGCTGCTTCTGCAGTTTTAGCACAAAAGTAGTAGTCCCAAAACCAGTATTAATGATAGGAAATTGAAAATAGTTCAGGATTTTTTTTTGTAGAAAAATATTGAGAATATTGTTATCTAAAAGTTTGCCAGATATTAGTTGCATTTTCCCTTTTTAATAGAGATGGCTTATTTCTGAAAAAAATCTCTAAAAGAGTGGTGGTGAAGCGGAAATAAGCTTGACTTTTGACACTGAAATGCAATATCATTGTCAGTTAATACTTCTTCATAAACTATAAAAAATAATGATGATAAAACCCTATCTGGTTGCCAGTTGTTTTCCTTTTGTTACAGTTGGACTTCAGATTTTTTTGTCATTTGTTCCGGGGTTTTTTGAGTTTCCCAAATGCTGGACTTCCTAAACAATCTTTTTGTTCTTTTTTTTTTTTTTTTGTGCACTTCTGAAGTTGCATAAATTTAAGATGAAGGATATATTTAAAAAATATCTACCCTAGATTTTTTGTTTTTCTAATGATAACATAACTTCTATTTTCTTCTAATATTCAGAAGAATTCCATTTAACTTGCTCCAAAACTGGATCACCTAATTAAACTGAAAAGGTAAAAACCTTGCTTTATAATACTGAATTGAGTAGTTCAGTAAGAAAAAAAAAGAATTCAGTGAATGAGATTTTAATACTCTGATAAATCATAGCAATACCTTTTATTGCTCAATTAATTTAATACTATGTACTATAAGTAATAATTAATAGCAGTGCAGTCTCCCTGCCTTGTCTGCTGTTACCATCATGACCCTTGGTAATGCTGCAGAAACATTTTAAACCTTTTGAACTCTAAATGTGGGTGGATGTCTTTCATGGGAAGTAACACAAAGTTTCAGAAGCTTAATTATTGATGTTTTGTGCATGAAACTTGTACCTGTTAGGTAGCAGTGAAAACTTTATAAAGAAATGTCTGATCATTGAGAAAATACGCTTTGTTGTGTATGTAAGATTGTACTGTTTTTTTAAGAAAAAATTGAAAGAGCAGAATGTATTCAGTTATAGGAATTTGTGTCTTATGCAAAAATGCTCTGCAAACCTGTCTAAATTAAAATTTTGTGGAAATGAAATATAGTAATTTTCCCCTTGCATTTACCTTTTGGAATTTACCAGTGATCAGACTAATTCACAGAGTACCTGCAAAATGTTTTCCTCTTACAGACAACTTGGGTATCTGTGTTGATGAATTCCTGAGTGCTCACTGACACATTTGTTTGAATTCTGGGTGGTTGTTTGCTTTCTTTGCTTTAAAGCGAGAAAAAAACCCTAGAATACACCTTTGCAGCTAATCCAGAAGTTAAGGATAACCCTGATTTTTTAGATTGTCTATTTTTTCAGTGCCAGACAAGGCCCCAGATCAGCAGTGGATAGCCAGGGAATACTGTTATGTCACCACAGGTGTAGTCACATAATGTATGACTGCTGAAACACTTGCTTGTGATTGCAAATTAAATATGTAACTAAAATGAATTTTAAAACACCTGTAATCTCCTTACAGTGTTGTGGAAGTCAGATTTAGTGGGATGGTTGATAAATTGCTTTTCATGTTAAGCCTTTTAAAACAGAAGGTTTTGGTCACTGTGGTGAGTACTCACAGAACTCCAGGAGTGTCAGCTACTTGTAATCTGTATTTCATTTGCCTTCTGCTTGTCTTTTTGTCATATCTGTAGTTTGTGAGCCAGGATTTTACTCCTGTGCAGCCATTTCAGTAAGTAGGGTGGTGTGTTGTTAATTGATGAATTAATTATAGCTCATGTTGATCTCGAGTTGTATTTTCAAGCTGTGTGACAGGAACCTGTTCATTTCCTGGGGACACCTGCATGTGAAGAACATGTGACCATGAGTTATCTGCTTTTCTTAACACTGCTTCTTGTGTGCTGTGCTCTTGGATATTAACTTGCACTAGATCTAGCATTTGCAAGCAAGCTCTTCTTCCAGAGCTGCCAGTTCCCAGATGAGCAGAGGTGAAATCTCCTCTCAGGAAGAGGGATCAGTAAACTCTGTTGGTGAAGACTGCTTCTACTTTTGTGGAAATTTCACTGAGGTGAAGGTTGTGACTGGAAAGATACTAAGATGACAGAAGTATATATATCACCCCTGACATATTCTAGAAAGATTTATCATAAGCTGCTGAAGTGGAGTTTCACCTAAGACAATGGTAAGATCCTGTGTGGAATCAGGGCCTCAAAATTCTGAATAACTTGCAATTTCTATTGTGGTTATTAACATTTAGCTGGTTGGAAGCTACCACAGCTCTAGGAACTAGGCAGGATAGTGTGTGTGAGGAGGATCTTCATAAGGAAACAGTGACTCTGTCTTCTGGCTAAAATGAGAAGTGGAAGAATTTTTGATTGACGTAGAAAATACTAAAGATGTCTCAGAATTAGCATTCAGAAAATGACATGCAGATGCCAATAGCAAATAAATACTCCACTAGTTCCTGTATCATTAACTTTTCTTTTTGACTGCAACAAGTTTCATATGCTAAAGAATATTGTAAGTACATCTTGAAAAAGACATCTTTATTACAGTCACATTATATACGACAAGCTGGTTCAAATAATTTTTGAGAGCAATGATGTTGTCTTGAAAACAATGTAGAAATTTTGTTGATGCTGTGGATTATTGATTGACAACAGATGGCAGTATAGCAGGTGTATTTACCTTGTAATGAACGAATGCCAGTGTATGAGACATGGCTGAAATTTATAAAAAGGCAGTTGGGAGCCTAGTTCACTTCTTTTAGATTATTTAGTCACTCCAGAAAATATTATCCTTTGTTAGGGATTGACTTGTATCAGGAAGATGTGGGGTATTAAAAGGTGGATTGAATTCTGCAGGTCAATTCCTTACTCACCCAGATGAGCTGCTGCAGAGACTGAAGAAGTCTCCAGCCCACCTGAGGTGATCTGAGCTGTCCTTTCCATTTCCTCCTCATCTCTGTGTTCAGTCCAGCCTTATCACAGAGAGGAAATGTCCCAGTTTATTTTGTGATGTTCTAATTTTAATATCTTCGCTGGAAATGCCTATTTCACCATGTGGAGGCATGAGATAGAGCTGAGAGTTTTTTCTAAATTGTTTCTACTCTGGATTTTTACACACATCTTAAGGGGACACCTCTTTCAAGCTGTACTTGCTTCATGTGCTTGAGAATATCAACAGGATGATCTCAAAATCACAAAATATTTGAAGAAACTATGAGAAAACTAAATGAGCAAAGAAAGACTTTCTTTAGACTTTCTTTTATAGATATGATTTTGCAAATAATTTTTCATATTGGTTCACATCAATTTTTAAGGGCATTTGGATGTCTGTAGCAAAGCAAACCCACCCAACTACATTGTCACTGTATACCAATTTCAATGGATCTAAAATGTGACATTAAACATTATTTGCATGCATTCAGCTTTATGTAGATGTCTAAACAACTATCCTATTTTGAGTGTCTTGTAACCTATGTGCACAGTTGGCTAAACAGTTAAAGTATTCATGTGCATTATTTTTGTCTGATGGAGTGCAGCACAGTAAGTACACCCAAAAGGACAATACTGCTCACTCCTCTGGTGCTGGGGAGAGCAGCAGGGACTGGCCATTTAGGGCTCTGAGCAAACCAATGCTGTGCTAGGGTGAAAGGAAGCACATGAATCATAAATGTAGCATGCTTCACCTGTTTTGTTGCTAGCTTTATGATTTCATGCTGCTTAAGCATTATGATTTTGTGATTGAACTGTCTGTTTTCCTCCCTTGCAGAGTAATAAGATGACATTGAAGAAAACCCTCCTATTTGGGTTGTAGTGTGTGCAAATATATCAGCATTGGATCTGAATCCCTGAATTAGCCCTGATTTGCCCTCTATTCTTTTCAGTCTGCGAGTTTGCACTGTCTTCTAAATTACTGCATGGATAGCTCAAAGAGTAACAAGAGTCAAGAAGTTTTTCTTCAGTTTGAGAGGGTTTGACTCCCATTTTATTGTTTGTACACCACAGTTTATAAGTTAATTGGTTGTTGAAACTCTTAACTATTTAATTATTTTCTTACCATTTTGTTTCTGCTTATTACATGAGCCAAGGAAGAGATAAATCTGGTTTTTTTTCAGCAGAAAATATCATTGTGCTCCAGAAGATATTTCTGTGCTTTCTCAAAGAAAAAATGGAAATTTTATTTTGAATTCAGAGGAAGCGAGATCAAACTCTCAGTCAGTTTAGACAGAAGAAATGAACAAAGGGACTTGACACAATAACATGTCATTTAGGTTGTTCAGGTTACACTTTTATTTGAGAATATTCTCCTCTTCTTCTGAATAATTTATTTATTTTTTATCAATGTAATGGTTTGTGCCTTGGATTTTTATAGCAAATTTGCACTTCTGATGCTGCTATTAGACAGGAGTAATAGAGCTTGATAACAGTAGAGAGGTTGGACACAAACGTGTTAGAAAGAGAAGGGATGAAAGTTCTATTGGGACTGTAGCTTTAGAGCCATTACTTACAGGAATATTCCAGAACAATGACCACTGCATTTCTGAAAAAAAAAAACAAAACAAACAATTCTATTGGTTCAAAGCATTTTTTTAAAAACAATGCATTTTATGTTCTTTTCGTTTCCCTTTGTATTCTGAAACTTTTGGCTTGGAACATGCAGTGTGTTCTCATAATTACTGAATGTTAGAAACATAATTTAAAAGGAGAAAATGAGATTTTTAAAATATAATTATACAGCTGCAGGAGTGGTTAGAGGAGAAGAAATACCAAGTAATAGGAGACTTGTGAAAAATTGTAAGTGTTGCCAACACAGTAACAAGTAAGAGAGATATAAATCAAAATAAGCATTCATTGTGTTCTGCTTAGTTTCCCATTCACCTTCTTGGAAAATAATGCTATTATGTTTCCATTATGGTGGATTCTTCCATATGCATTGCTAACTGAGCTGAAAGCAGAATACTGCAGCAGTCCTTAAGTTCTCAAAACTCTGCTGTCTTAATCAGTGGTAGGTTTCTCTTTGTTTTGCCTTGAAATGGGATGGTCCTGCATATTATTTCTTCAGTAACCTTGACAGTGAATTACTTCTGAAAGAATACTCCTATAATAAACTGGTAAATCTACCAAACTGGTGAAAGGCTGTAATCAGCAGTAGAACGAAGGTCACAGTGGAAGGATCTCTTAGGTTCAGTTCATCTCTCACTTTGAGATGTTGGATCTCTGCACATTTCAGCAGCTGCTGCCTGAAAGACAGATATGCTTAGGAACATGAAATGAGCTCCCTTGGTAAGAAGGCAAAAGTTTGTGAAAAAAGTTGCCAGGAGCAAAAAAAGGTTTTGAAAAGTAAACTCAAAGCATTTGAACATACACCTTCCCCGCAAATGTCAGAAGAAGAGGAATTCTACAAAGACAGTAAACCATGAGGACATTGTATTTATTTTTAAAATTGTATTTTAAATAATGTGAGGCTCCTGTTAGGTCCTCTCAATCTATGTATCCTGATAGGGTATAGCTAATTCTGTCTGATGAAGGCTGAAGACAATGCTGTTCCAGTCCTCTGCTCAGGAATACCACACAGATATTCCCCAGGTCAGGGTGTTGTGTTTTCCATGGATCAGTAACTGTCACCTGTCCCTTGAAGAAGCTTTGCCCTGTGGCTAGAAAAGAGCTGTCTGTGGGGAAACTGAGGAATCACACGTTTTAGGGATGTGTTCATCTGTGAGAAGTTTGTAGCAGAGCTCAGAATAAACTCCAGAGCTCCTGCTCTCTGCTCTTCACCTAAAAGACTCTTTTCTCTTTAGCAAACCCTCTTTTGGTTCTGCTCATCCCTCACTTCATCCATCTGGACATCTTAGTACTTTCTTTAAAATTATTAAGTTTTAGAAGATGAAAATAGTGTAGAAAAAATATCTTGCATGGTGATATCCCCTGTGCAAAATACATTTCAAAGTAGATGTTTAATTCAAGGGAACACCTTGAAATCTTGAATTAAGATAGGACTACATAAAACAGTTTACATGGTATAATAATAGAAAGTAAGGACTAGAAAATGAAAAGATGTTATAAAACAAGGTGTTTCAGGTAGAATTGCAGACTTGCAGGTGAAATTATCCTGATTTTTTTTTTTTTTTGTCATGGTAAAACAAAGAAATCCTTTTATTCCCTGTATATGTGAGCTGCTAATCCAAATGCCCATACCTGCCTGTATGAAAAAGGGAATCTAAATACCTGAGCACTGCAATAGCTCTGGTTGCTGAAAGGTTCTGTTCACAAAGAAGCTGTATTGTTAAAAAAGCCAAAAATGTCAACAACAAAATCCCCACACAATTAGATCAGGTACAGAGGAAATCACTTCTATAGGCTTGAGACTTTCATGAGCTGAATTCTATTTGCTATCTATGCTATTAGAGAATTTCAACCATTCCTTTAGTCCTTCAATTGCTACTAAAATCAGTTTATAAGGTAATGAGACACAAATGATGCTTCCTGTATATGCTATGCTTTGTTGAGATAAAATAATGATATGTTAATTATATATTTCAATAGAAGTAACCATGTCTGTGTAACTACTGCATAGATGCACATTTGAAATAGAAATAGCAGGGGAAAAAAAGAAAGAACAGAAAAAAAGGAGACATCAACAACAACAACAAAAAAAGGCAAAATAGCAAAGCAGCTGCTTTCAACTACCTGAAGGAAAGATTATCTCTTACCCTAGTTTCCTCTTACTGAGGGAAATGTGATGTGATCAGGTCACTGCATGTAAAATGCTGTAAGAATGTGATCTGCACTTCATCATTATAAAATTCAAACATTCTTGAACCTTTTATTCCACCCTGTTCATATTTATCTTTTTGGTCTTGCCTTCATTGGGTACCACATTTGTATTGATAAATTGTAGGTACTTGGAGATGTATTGATGGGCTGAAGACAGTTCAAAATGCAGAGTGCTGTGGCTTTGCATATCATTACACCTAGCTCGGTCTTTGCCTCTTGAAAGCTGTCGATTTGTGCATTATTGCTATTCAGGCTGATAAATGACAGTAATTGTTCTTAAGTTGAAGAGCTGGCTTAATGTGCTGACTTGCTTGGGAATTCTGAGCACCAGGGTTAAACTAGTGCTCCACTGCTTCTAACAAAATGGTCTTTTCCAGCTCAGAATGGATACTTAATTGAATTACTTTAGCCTTCATGCATTTTGCAGCTTTGCATTTGAAGAAAAAATATTCATAACAAGATCAGGGAATTTAGAGCTGTTCATAGGGAGGTCAGGCTTGGTATGTGCCCCTACTTCAAGGCACCTGCTCCCAGTGGTGCTACCACAATTAAAAAAAAAAAAAACAAAAAACTTGAGAGGGAGAATATGTTAGTCCTATAATAACACTGAGAAAGACATAAACAATTAGATGGAGATGTATCACTATTATTTTTTTCTACTGTCCCAGTGGTGGAACTTAGTAAGACACACTTATAAAGATGCAATACAGCTCATTTTGTATGATTTTTAAAAATACTGTTTATTCATGTGTAGTGGCACTGATTTTTCAGGTAACTTAGTTTAGGAGAAGTTTCTTAAAACCTCTGTTAATTTTTTTCAAGATGAGATTTTTTTTCAGGGATAAATCAAGAAGAATTCCTCATGAAATATGGATATGTTCTCTTAAATAATGCTCTCAGAATTCAAACTAGAATTCAAGATTTTCAGAAACTGAGTGCAACTCGTATTGAATTGTTCACGTTTGGCACTGCTTATGTGTGAGGCAGTACAAGTTAAGGTTCACAATCCAAACAATTCAGTCTCAGTGATTCAGTGCTTAGGCCAATTTGTTTTAAACAGTTGCTCTACAGTTCTTTTGGGTGACAGCTCTGCATTTCCACACTGACACACACACACACACACAAAAATCAAATCAGATTTGATCAGGAATCAATCAGAAAAAATCGAGCTGTTAAAAAAGAAAACTGAAAGATTCAGAGTGAAGTTTATTTACTGCATTGTGATTCTCTGTGATGACTTATTTGTTTCACATTTAAATTTTGAATGTACAAAATGTTTCGTTTTACCTACAAAGATAATATAGTTATTAAAGGTTTTCTATAATTCCAGGTGTTGTATTGGGATTTCCTTGGTCAGCATTGTAAAGATATACATCATTCATTCAGGGAGAGTTTTAATCACAAGGCTATTGCAAGATTCTTGTCTTCATATTTATAACTGCTGGAGCTTCAATGTCTAATGTGTATTTTCAAACAAAAGCTATGAAAACACTGGAAAATAATTCATTATTTGTTTAGTCATCTTAGCAAGCAGGAGACCTTTTCTGCAGTCTTAAAAAGGGAGATTATATTCTGACATTATCAGAAAAGCATATCTTTTTCTTTTACAAAGACTCTTGGCTGTTAGCTGATGTAATTCAAGGTTATTTTTCATTCAGATACTTTCCTCAGAGCTATGTTTTTAAATCAGTCACCTACATCTACCAAGTAATCATGGACGAAGTGCCATGAGTTGATGTTTGGGGCCACTGAAGACTTCCTGGGCATGCAGATGTGCTCAGCAAGCACCTTTAGTTGATCCCAGAGAATTCCTAAAACTGACAATAGAGCAGGGAGGCAGGGAGGGTTATACTACTCATTTATTACCTAGTATTTTGGATTATCAGCTCTTTGGAGAACATTTATTCTGTTTTCATTCATTGAATGTTGGGGTTCTTCTATTGAATGTAAAATAAATACTTGGTTATATAAGCTGTAAAAATCTCCAAGTTTTTCCCTTCCTACTCCTTTGTTGCAATATGAATTTCTTGCCTCTTCAGATACTTGTGTGTGTACTGAACTAGAATTCACTGAAGGTACCACTTAATTGCTATTTCATCCATTCCATGCCTGAAATACATTTCCCAGTAAGGACAGACTTGTTACCTGACTATAATAATCTGGAAAATATAGATTTTCCTCACTTATCTGCTTTAAAATTGAACAAATTTCTTACTTTTGTAATAGGAAAACAGCATTAACTGAGTTCACAGGAAGGTGGATTTTGTAGGCCTTGTGTGGATACTGTATTTAGTCTCAGTTTTATTCAACCACTTTTCCTGACTGAGCTCATTTTTTGTTATTCATGAACCCTAAAGCCATTGCAGCATAAACCTTAATGGATGCTATCTTTCACATGCTGATCTTCACATGCCCAGTTTTCTTGCAAGGTCTCTGACTGAAGGTTAAAGAATATTGTGACTCAAGCATGTATTTTATTTTTCTTAATTTACTTTTCTCCAGTTCTTTAAATCTTTGCTATTCAAGTCACGATAAAGAAGATAATAGCAAAGTTCAGCTCATAGAAGAACTTTGGAAATACATAATTCAGAAATGTTGTGTTAGTGAGCACATTTAATATTTGTTTACTAATTTTATATAAATGCTAATATGTCTGTCCTCCCTTTGCCCCCAGGAATGAATTTTTATTTTAAAGAAAAATTCCTAATCTTCTTAGTTCTATGAGAACTTTTAAAACCTAGACCTGCTGTTATAGATTAGTTTCTGTCAGTGTTATTAGTGCACTCTATATATTGGCCTTTTAAAGCACAGAACGTTTCTCTGTTGAAGACCAACAGATGCCATCTTTCAGAATCTATGAACTGAAGTAACATTTGTGAACTGTTTTATTCAGCCAGTTGGGATCATGACTATTCTAAATTTAGAAATCTGTGAGTGATTACTTTTAAGGTCTCTTGATTTAGAAGCTAAGTCAGGCACTGTGTAATTCAGACTCCATCTCTAATTCCAATACAACATGGAGAAAAGAGCATGTTTGTTTTAAGGTTCTGAGATTCTGCAGGTTCCACTGAAGTAAAGTCCTGAAGAGATTGGCAGTTATGAAAACGTGAAGCTTTAAATATTTTGGGCAGTTCACTGATTCCTTTGCTGGATGTGAATTCCTTAAAATTTCGTTTAGAATGAAATTTAATTTCTCTTAATTGAAGTTAGAGTGATGTGCTATGGGAAAGATAATACTAAGGAGAAAAGTGAATATTTTGAACAAGAAGATGAATTGGTATTTTTCTTTCCATCATTCCTTTTATAGGATCATTAAAAGAGCTGCAAGAATGTGGTCCTGCATCATGCTGAATGTATAGTTATCCTTTCCAGCTGGTTGATGGAAATTCCCTGTAGTGACTTCATTCCCTTTTTCTGACTTCATTCAGCTCCTCAGGTGGTTGGGCTGGAAGTTTGGACTAATCATGGTTGGTTCTGCACTTGCCATGAAACTGGGCTGCTCCTGCCTGGGCTTGGTTCTTTTCTCCTTCTGGGCATAACTTCTCTTTGCACACGTTAATGGGATGCAGCAGGAGATAGCTAATGCAGATATTTCATGGTTGAAAAGGATGCAGAGGGTTTTGCTGCCTGTTTTTTACTTCCCTGTGTTCATGGGTATGCTGTATATGGATGTGCCAGTATTAATTTCTGTTATGTATTCAGTGCTCTCTCCAAATGAGAGCTCCACAACTTTAATTGGCAAGGTAAGCCAGTCCATGTGAAGGTGCCCACACCAGAAATCTTACCACAATTGACCAACTCCTTCTTCCAGGAAGGAAAAGGAAGGCAAGTTAATTGTTGCACAGAATAAAAAACATATTCTTCAGAAAAAAAACCCCATCTACCAGAAGCTGGAGTGGAGTAGCTCTTGAGGCAAAATTCCTATTTAAAGCTGATTTAAATTTTATGCCCTATGCAATGTACTCTGTGGAGCAATGTTTTCTTCTAAAAGGATGGACTCTTGTGCTGTAGGCATGCAACTATTATTAGAGCAACATATACATCACCCTTAATTTAAGTTTGCCCAACCTTTCCAATTAAAAAAAATGGTTTTCAGTGTCTTGAAAATTTGTCAAATATCACCTATTTTTATGGGCAAAAACTTGCAAGTTCATGAAATTACTGTTTCTAATAACATGTTTTAGTTTTTAACTGAAGTGTTTTTGAGAACTAGATTACAGGAAATGTGCTATTGGCTAATGTTCAATATTCTTGCAGCTGGTTTTTGAAAGCTTTGACTTTCTTTGCTATAGATCCAAAGCAGCAGGGCACATTTGTTTATTTTGCATTTTGGTGACCACATTAAAAAAACCCCAATCATCACTTGGATATGTTTATAGGTGTTCATTAGAAAGTTTTAACTTGAGGGGTGAGTTTGTCAGGCTCAAGATTTCTGCTTTGGAAAATGCTACATTAAATTGAAATTACATCTTGACAGTGCTCTCCTGCAATTTTAATATTTGTTCATGAGGCATCATGGCTGATACACTGGTAGGAACAAGTTCAGTATTGTGAAAGCATTAAGGATTAATTAGTAATTTGGAAGTTGTCCCAGCATGTGTGCAGGACTTGGCTGCAGGTCCCTTTTTGGCTGAGTGGTTGCAGGAGCTCTGGGACTCTGACATGGGTTTCACCTGCAGGGCCAGTCTGGCTGATGGGACCCTGCTGGGTCAGAGGGCACAGCAGAAAGGTTTCAGGTGAAATCACAGTAACCCAGGTGCAACCTCACACAATCTTAATACTAAGACAAAAAGATCAGCCTTGAAATCCCCCTTCCCCATCTCTTCTCCCTTTCCCATCTGTCCCACACCTGCTACAGAAGCTTGTTAGGCTAAGTGGGTGCAACTGGTGCCCAGCCCCAGAGCACCCAGGGACAGGATTTGTAAGGGTGTGTCTCAGCTCTGGATAGTTCTTTGTGCTTCTGTCCTTCTGCCTGTCTGTGAAAGCATCCAGTCCTTCCTGACAGAAAAGATATGTGCATGGAGTTCATAAATATGTGTAGCTGACATAAAAATCATCCACTTTGTGTGAGAGATTTAGGGAGGCGTGCTTGATACAATGGTGTTTATTTGGTGATGAGTTAGACTTTTGCTTGTCTTTGAAAATTTCTCTGAAAGCTATGGCAGAGTGATTGGCAGTTTTCAGAATGCAGTACTTTTAAAGCAACAAGCTGGCAAAAATATCAGCTCTTTACCTAGAAAGGCCCTGTTAAAACATGTTATATATTTGGCTGAAGAAACCAAAAGAAAATGGAGAGGAATTTGGAGCCCTTTAAAATAGATTGCATATTTTAAGTAGAATTCAGGTAAATGTAAAAGCGTGCAAACACTTCTCTTCTTGGTTGCTATTTTTAAGAGGTATATCAGTGTGTATTTCACAAAGGGATGTCTTTAAAACTTTTCCTGTTGCATACTTAGTCTGTAAGAATGTTTTATGCTTTGCAGAAATTAGCTAACAATTTGAAATGTTATCGAAGCATTATCTCATCCCCCAGCATCCTTTTAGAAATAGGGAAAATATGAAAATGTTGATCTGGAATAGCTGCTGGAAGAATAATTTGCTTAAGATAAATTAAAATCTTTAAATTTTAAAACTCTTTTCTTCATCTTATGAAGGTTCCACAAATGTTTTAGATTCACTTCTGTGGGACCTCTGATAATACAAATAAAACAAGTAAATCTCTCACAGTAAAATACATCTTCATAAACTTTGAAATCTGTCCTAACTGCATGGGGTTTTTTAGTTTTTAGTTTTTTTTTTTTTTTCCTAAAGTGCTTGGAAGCTATTTTTGTGGAGTTAAATTTTTTTATAGGTTGGGCATGTTTGGTTTTTTGTTCTGAGTGATTATCATGCAATTGTTTTGTGTATCTCTCTAAAAAGAAAGTTGATCCAAGCAAGAGTTACCAATACTAACACAGATATTAGAGTTTTTAAGGCAGTGGATTTTTAAAAATAATGTCTTGCCTGTTTCCTTTTGTGTCCTTGCAGAACTCCTGCATTGGATGTGAGCTTTTGTGTCGTTTTTGAATGATGCAGAAAAGTGATACATGGCTTTCTACAGCAATGCACTTGGACTTTGAACGCATAATGGCTATTGTGTAAGGAAACAAAGCTGGAGAAAGTTTTGTGTGTGTTCCTATATTTTTTCCCTTGATTTGCAAATGAAATTGGGGAGTAAAAGAAATACTCAAAATCCACTCCTGAGCAGTGCCCCCTCAGACACCTGGTGTCTTGTTAACTGCAGCATGACTGTCTCTGGGAGAGATGCTTCTTTCTGACTGTGGGCAAATCAAAGAACTGGCAAAGCAAAGGTTCTCCTTCTGTAGAATGCTATGTGGGGAATTATTCTATGAAAGGAAATCTTCACTACTTAGGCCGTGAATGGACTTGCTTTTGAATCCTGAATTTCTTAATTTGGCAACATACAGTGTTTTCTCCCTTTCATCATAAGGCAGAAATATATTTTGTGCCAATTTCCCATTAATGGGAGAATGAGCTTTTTTGGCTTCAGTTGGTCAATTGATTTCTTTTGACAGAAAAGGGAAATATTAAGGATGTAATGAATAGTCATGTTTGAATCTACCAAACAGATGTTTGCTCCTGGAGGCTTTACTGTATACAAAGCTAGAGGATTAAAGTAACAAACTGATAAATCTCTAAGTGTTTTCAGAATGAGGACTTTTCAATTTATCTTCTTGTCTGCAAGATTTCTGCCTACACCAGCTTGTACTCCAGGATCCCAGCTCATTTCCTGTTCTTGGGTCTTGGAGTTGTTTCTGCATTTGACTTTGTTTCCAGGAAAGCACAACAAATCTGTGATCATTACAGCATGTCATAGTAATTAATAACCTTTGGTTTCTCTTTGTGCAGCAGACCTGATTGTTTTAAAGGATATTTTAATCTAAAATCAAGGAGTAGTAGAGAGATAAGGGAGCATTAGTTTGTTTTGTTGTAACAGATGTGTTTCTTGCCAAGACTGACCAAGTGGCTGAAATAGCTTCATTATTTTAGATGGATAGCTAATTACTGTCCTTTTTTTATTATTCCTATTTCTGTCCTTGCATGTGGTTGTGAATTAGCTTTGTGCCATTTTCTAAAGTATCAGGCATTTTTATACATTTGGTATATTGAATGGCAAATGCTTGATGTAAAGTCTGCAGTTTTACTCCATAACCAGATTGTAAAATATGAACTGAATTAATCATAACTGCAAAGAGTAATGGCACATTTTCTCTTATTTTATCTTTACTGCCTTTCAGATCACGGTTTAAAACCTTCTACATCTGGTGCACAGAATGAGGCAGCAGCTTTGGTAGTGGATAGCAAGAGGCAAAGGTCAAACCAGAGGCTGCACAAATATTGTGCACTGGATTTATTGTTTTAATTAAGAGTGTGGCAGTTCATCATAAACTGTTTATGGTGTTTTTGCACAGTGCAGCATTTTGAAATCAACTGTTTTAATGAAAACATAATGTCATATCTGTCAAAGTTCTAAATATTTTGAAAGTGAAATATGAAAACAAGAACTTTAATTCTGGGTTTACTGGGATTAGCTCTTAGAATTGTTTTAAAATCCCTTATGTGTCATATCACAGGTAGCATAGTTCTGCGTTAGAAAGGAAATGGAAAATACTGTGTGGAGCTTATTTAATTGTGAAAAAACATGGTGAGGGTTCATATATTGAAAGACAAAGCTGTTAGGATTTGCATTGGAATGCCAGAATTAAGACAAAACCCAGAGATAAGGCATTTCCTTTTCCCTAAGCAGTATGTTAATGCTGTATCCTGATTGTGTGTTAAAAAAAAAACCAAAGATGACCCAACAAATAACCCCCAAACTGAGTGAATCCTTAAACCTGGAAAGAAAGAAATATGCTGTGGGTCATAGGATGCTGTCATGTATTATCATCAGGGTCTTTGTAACTAATTATTTACAAGACCTAATGCCTTTCTGTGGAATTTTAAGGCTGAACTTTCATAGTCTAACAAATTTCTGCTGCTGTTCTGTATTCATGTAGCTATGTAAGGCAATTTTTTGTTACATTTTTTGTGTAGTCTGATAAAATATTTGTATAATCTGAAAATTATATTTTTGTAGTACTCTCCTTGGAAAATAGAAATTAAGTCTGTCATTAGATGCTAGGCCACAGTAGTTGACTGAGCAGGGTAATGTATGTTACATTTTGTGCTATACTTGGTCAAGTTTCATATATATCGTATTCCACGTTATTTTATTAAATTTAATATCTGCACTTCCTATTACCAGACATGCCTCTCATTCAAAGCACAGAGGCACAGTTCTCTAATCAGAAGTGACAAGCTATATACTTTCTTTCAGCCATTATTCGGTAGCCTAGAGCAAGGAGCTATGTTTCCTTGAAAATGTTTTGAATTGGGTTATTTTTATTGAAGTATTAAAGTAATTCTTCAGATTTTAGGCTATTATTTAAGTACTTTTGGGAGAATGCAATAACCTCTGGATTCTGTAGCCTTTGTTATGTTAACAGCTGTAGCTGCTAAATGTATCTTTTTAATGCTTGTTATGTAAGTGTCTGGAAAAATCATCGGACTTACAGAAACTAACAATATTTAGGAAATAAACAAGATTAGTTGACTAAATTAGTTTAGGTTTGAAGTATAATATCAGAGTAACTTGCTATTTAAATATACCAATAGATTCTGGTCACCATACCTTCACCAAGAAATGGTGCAACATAAAGTTGATGTTTGGCAGATTTGTTCTGAGATAATGAAAATTATACTTTCCTATGTGAAGGCAATATGTTGCTTTTGATGATGTCGGCTAAAGCCCTTTGCAGAAATTCTTGATGTTTAGGTTTGGTGAATATCTTTGTTGAGAGGACTTCTGGAACCTTTGCAGATTTTGTATGTCCTTTACAGACAGGAAGCAGAGTGGAAGTGTCAGAATCGGTGGGGTTGGTTTGGTATGGAAGGAGCAGGGTGCCCCTTCTGAAATAGGTTCTATCAGAGAGAATCAAGGCAAAAGAGCTTTACTGGGGGTACAGGAGCTGAGGTCCAGATGTTTTCTGGAAGGTGATCTCAATACATCAAACATCCCTCCCATGTGTTGTGTGTGCATTCACGGGGGATGGGTGAAGTTCCAGAGGAGCTGGCAAAGTTGGTTGGAATTAGGTGAACAATGTGGAGAGATCCAGAGTGTTGGCAGAGGATCTCCCTGACATCAAAAGAAAATTCCAGCCTTTGATAAATGCAGACAGTGAGCCTTGTGGAGCTTCGTGGTGGTGTACATGTGAGAGAAAGATAATGCTGAAAATGTAACTCCAATCTTGATCAAATATCTTGTTCTTACTTGCAAACATTATTGGCACAATTCAAAATATTTTCCTAGAAACAATTTCATAAAAAAAATCTGCCAGATGTTGGCATTATTCATAGCTTATTCCTGCTGTAGTGTTTCTGGTTGTTTTTTTTTTTTTTTTTTTTGAGCATGTTTTAACTTCTGAGAGCTCTCTTTTGTTAATGTGCTGAATTGATAGTGCTTGTCATGGTATTAAACATTCTTTGTTTATCAGCGTTCTGTACAGTTTTGGTCTCTTTAAACATGCAGCGGGACTTAATCACAATTTTTGACCAGGACTATGCCAGATCTAAACACAGCTTCATGTGCATATTATCGATTCAAAGGATTGTGTTACTGTCTAATTCAGATGAATGAAAGTGTAGGAGATCCACAGGCAGCGTAGCCCACGCCATGCATGGAAAAAGAAAAAGTACTCATGAGCATGTTAAGGGGAAAAAAGGAAGACTTGCAGGCAATGTGAGGAATACCTATGCTGAAAACAGGATTAAGCTCCATTATATTACTGGGCCCAGTGGCTGTGTATGTAGTTTTGATTAAATAATTACATGCACACTGTATTATTTGATTTGCAAATGCAAACTGTATCACAATCACAAAAGTCACGGACATTTCTGTGGAAAATATGGCCCTGAATAGTCTTTCAGAATAACATTTCTTACACTTTGGTGGAATTAGAATTAAAAATCAACTATACAATGAATTTTTGAAATGAATTTATCACTAGTTGAAATACAAAAAGGAGTAATATTAATGTGGTTAATATTAAAATAAATAGGTAAGAACTGATATGAACCAGTTGAGTAAAAACCCATCAGAGATGACTGAAACGTGTTAGAAATTAAAATATTAATTCTAATAATAACCAGCACTGCACACTGAGAATGAAAACATCAACAGAGTAATGACATACATGCCTTAAATATTTCATAAGATGCCGAGCAATACTTGGAAAAGATACAGAGTGGCAGTAGAGGGCTTCAGTAGAAATGTAGATATACAGGAAATTCTGACCTGGGAGAAGATGAGAGGGAAGTCTCTCATCCTGGCCCTGTTTTCTTCTTCCCTGTGTCTTACACCCAGGGTTGGACACAGGACACAAAGTTAAATCACCCATAGACCTGACCCTGTGAGTTCAGCTTGATCTGGCCCATTTTTTAGGGATGGAACTGGGACGTGGCCATGGGATATGACTGTACAAGCAGCTGGAAGATGCTTCTGGGTCCCTCCTTGGCTTTAGTTGACTGTGGCTGCACTTTGCTTGGTACTTCTGGAGCCAAATTCTGTGTTTAGCATTTAATGGCTGATTTTAACTGGTTTTCCTCACTGCTTGAAGTGATTCAGCCAGCTGGATGTGACCTGGGAATTGCTTGGTGAAGTGTTGTGGCACTTGTAAGCTGGAATAGACAGAAGGTGAGATTCCTTTTGGCCTTGAAAACCTATGGATCTTCTTTAGCTATGTGGTCTGTAAGCCCACAATTGAATGTCAGGATTCATTTAAAATGACATGATACAGAATTCACTTAAAGATGTAAAAAATGTCCTTAATATATACAACTTGACTAATTTTAATTTTCAGAACCTTTATTTTGAAATCACAGGTATGTAAAATTAAAATATATGGCAGTTACTTGCTAGGGCACCATAGGAATAGTGCAGCATTTCAGTGATGTTGTATGAATATTAGCAACACTTCAGATTTCAACTTGTAAGTCCTGAATTTTAAAAACCCCCATACTTCTGCAGATAAAGTTTATGCTGTCCCTAATGTGCACTGGGGAGAAAAAACAACAAAAAAAATCATCATATGCCCTTTAATTTCCTACTCCTGCTTTGTGAGATGCACAAGTTTTTATAACCTGCTCATCACTGGGACTGTTTCACTTGTAGGAAAAAACCTGTTAATGTTAATCTGGATGTAAAGGTAGAAATGACAAGAGGATATGTGAATGGGATCAAATGTTCAGAGTTTTCACAAAAGACAAGTATTTATCCCAAAATGGGATAGGTAAATAGTATTTGAGGATCTTATGTTTAAATGTTAGTGGAAAAACAGGTGAATGGAAGAAACAGTGGAAAAAATGCATTGGAAACAATGCAAACTTTTCCCCCTTAATTTTTCTTAAATGAGTATCTGTTTATTATTGACTGGTATTGAATAGTGACTATTAAAATTTATTTTGTTAAATAGTGCTGTCATGTGACAATTGAAATGCTGCATTTTTAACAAATGTCTAATTAGCACTCTTAATGAAAAGCCATAGCTTGATAGGCCAATTTCTATAGTCTTAAGGCAACCCCCCATATTTATTGTAATAATCTACAGCAAGATAAAATGAATAGAAATATCTGAAAATATATTAAGATATATATTTTTACATTGGACGGTAGTGCTATATACAAAATATATTGAGAATGTGTTTCAAAATATTTCAAACATTGTTGACCTTTCTTATATAATACCAAGCTCAGGGAAATATATTTGCATAGATTTAGTAATATATTGTAAATAACTACATGGGACAGTGCACATTTTTCCTTAAGATGCAGCATTATAAGCAAGACATTAAATTATGCCTATCAGACAAAGCAGCAGAATTTCAACATTTTTTTATAGCACATTCTATTGGGAAGACATCTCTGCTTCTAAAAAGCACATGCATTAACTGCCTGATTCATGTGGTGACATGTGGCATATCCAAATGTGTTATGGATCTCCCAGGAATAAAAACAACATAGCAAAATCATCACCTTGGGATGTTCATTGAGTGAATATTTTACAGACATACTCCTTTTATATTTATATAATAATTTAGTGTTATGACAATTTTTTAGCAGTGTTGGCAGTTTTTCTTTTTTATAATGGTATTATATTTGTGAGCCTATTAAGTGCACATGGGCTAAACTAGAGAAAAAAGTATTTTTCATAATTCCTTAGGGTGCTTGTAGCACAAGAACCATATTGGTATAGAAAAATGTTAATAAAAGGTCAAGCAGAACTTTCCAATGTTTATCATGATAGCAATAGCAATTTGGGGCTTTTTTGAATTGTATATTGAAGAAGCAGATTTATGGAGTGTATAGAGAGGAAGCTGTACCTGCTATACTTGGTACTTGAAGTCCTTATTAAGAAGCACATCTACCTTCTAAAAATGATAAAAGCAAATATTTTCTACCATTTGTCCTTTTAAATATCTGGAAATTGGTGTGAAATTGTACAAAATGATCTGTAGCAGTTTTTTTGCTGTGTCTGTGTTGCAACTCTGAGCTCTGGAGTTAAGAACGGTGCTCATGTTGTGCAGTCACTTTTGCTGCTCTTGAGAGTTGGCATCCAAAATAGGAACAAGGCTTCTGGTAGAGTGTATCCAAGTCCAAGAGATAGGAAATGCTGGCTTCTAATTCAGGGATTTGTCTGTCTGTCCTGGTGCACCTCAGATTTCTATTTGCACTGAAACCTGGCCAGGCTGCTGTCCATCAACTCTTAGGTCTACTGCAGCTGTGTAAGAGTCTGAGCTCAAATTCTGATTTAATGAGTCATTTCTTCTTGCAGAGATGCAGTGATTTGTTTAGTTATAGAACAGATATGTCTATTTAGAGTGTGCAGTTTATATAATGCCTGTCCATATTTATCCGAGAAAGCTGAAATGGTAAAAGGTGTGTGATTTGACTGCCTGTGAACAGGATGAAAAAGTGGCTGATTCAAATTTCATTGGTATCTTGTCTGGTGTTTTTTTCAAACTGAAATGGGTGTGCTCTTGCACCCTTGAAGTCTATGGGATTTTATTTATTTTTTATAAAGGATATTTAAATGCAAGCTGTGATGAGATTAACTCTGGTGTGAATGTATACATGTGCCTTTACACTCTTGCTGTGAGATTACAGCCCATCAGTTATTACCAACTCTCCAGTGAAGGAGGAGTAAGTAAATTTGTGTGCTGCTGCCTCCTGCATTAATTTGCTTGAGTGTCTGTGTCCCAAAACAAATGAAGTGATTTCTTTCATTGTCTTCCCGCTGACAAGGGTGGGCTGTAACCTTCTATTGTCACACCACAGCTGGGTTAGGATTAACTGCCACAGCTCCAAAATCCTGACCAGCTCAGAAGATTTTGGATGATCTACAAATTGGTGCAAGCATCTTCAGGCCCAATACTGTGACAATACTAATTTTCAGATAATTTTAGTTTCTCCTTCAGCAGGTCAAACTTTACTACATGTATGTACAGGTCTATGTACAGTGCATAAATCTTATTAAATATTCTGAACTAGATACTTCTCTACCTGTTTTATATAATGCAAAAATAATTTTCCTCAATTGCTTTGTAAATCTTTCTCTGATAGTATGGGATATTTTAATTATATGCAAGTTACAACAATGTTATGTTGCAGATTAAAATACTGACCAAAGACAAACATTGCATCTCCTGAAAACAGAAATGTGTTTTCTGTGCAAAAGTATAGATAAAGGCTATTTTCTTGAAATTGATCCAAACTGGCTCCACAGGAACAGAAGCATGAGCATCCAAAGTAGCTGTAACAGCAGGAAATTCACTTTTCATTGCCATTTTGCTGTATCCCTTGTGAAAAGGGTTGAAAATAGTGCAGGGAAGCTACAGGAAATCTATATCAAATTTTCTTAGAGACCCTTGTTATTGTTTAGCAATTTTCCATTGTATCATATTAGCATTGTATTTAGTATTTCTTTTTGGCAGAGTCAGTAGTGATGATTTTTAATGATATCAAAATGATATTAAGAATTAATAAAGAAGTGTTAATGAAGAGAAAATGATGTTGGTAAAATAAGGTATATAAAATATATAAACAGTATCAGGTTTGCCAGTACAAACTGATCTGTAATATGCTGCTTAATATCTGGTCATTCACGGTTTCCAATTTTATCATATGGTCCAGGGAAAAAAAAAATTCTTATGTGTCCATACAGCATTAAAAGAAAAGAAAAAGAATCTTTCTAAAAAAAAAATCCTTTCTTTGTGTAAAAGCAAGGCTTCCCTGGGAGCTTTTCTGTGCAGTGAAATTGTGATGCTTTTCACATGTATAGAAATCCTTTTGTAGGTAGACCTGAAATAGCTGGGGAGTTGGTGAACTAAACTATGTGAAACCCACACAGTGGGAAGATGAAACATCCTGAACATGGGTAGGATAATAAAGCATTTTGATTACTATGATCTGGGGGAAGAGGAACTTCTGTAACTACAGATGTCTTAGAGCAATGTGGACAGAGAATGGCACTCAAATTTTGCCTGCCTACAGAATAAAAATCTTTGAAATTGTCAGTTCATTTTCTAATTCTGAAATGTTTGAGTTTGACACTGTAGCTTGGAATTTCACTGTAGCTGCTGGTTCCCAGCTACAGCAGGGGTGTTGAGGTGTGCCCTGAAGCCTAAATTAATAAACTGCTTCAGAATTTTTAGGCTGGGCTCTGTGCTGGCACTGCCAGCTTGGGCAGCTGGGCCAGGCGGGAGGGAGCAAAGGATGGGAGACAAGGAGGTGAACAGGAAAGAGGTGGGTCATGAGGAGGAGAAGGAGGTGCAGGTGATGAAGCACATTCCAAAACTCATGAGCAAGGAGCAGCTTCACTCAATAGAACATGCAACATGAGACCTGACATGAGTTATTTCTTAGCTAAACTAGGTAATTCTTCTAAAATTAAACTCTTGGGGTTTTACATCTAGAATTTGTGTCTGCTTTCACTGTTGTTACATGCAAGCCCTACTTAATTTTTTATTGTTAGCTCTGGAAACAGGACAGAAGTGAAGGAGCCCAAAGGAATCCCCTGCAGTCTGTGCACTGGCTGTAGCTCAGCACCTGAGCAGGCTGGGAGGATGGTCCAACGTGTCCCATTTCTCCACAGTCCTGCAAGGACTGCTGCTAATTGCCTTCCTTCTCTGCAGTCCATCCCCCAGCACTTCTCCAGCCAGCCTGGCTGGAAGGAAGGTGGGAGAAAGGCCAGAGCAGAGTCTTGGCCTGCAGAGCCAGTGCAGTGTGATTCCTGTCTCTGCTTTGTCCCTTCCTGATGAGGAGAGCAAGCGCTCTGACAGCTTCTCTGAGGATGTTTTTTGTTCATCAAACCCAGGAGGAGCAGTAATTTGGACACAAGCAGTCAGTCCTGTAATAGGCAGTGAGGTTTTTGTGATACAACTTACTTAAAGGGTTGTCTTTCACTTTTCATGCACTATCACCTTTATTGAAGATCTTTTTCACTTTTCAAGGATCTGCGTACTCCTTCCTCATCTACTTGCTTCTGTTTGAATTTTGAGTGCATAAGATTGCTTCCACCTTTTGTTGGCTACCTTGCCAGAAATATCCAATGTATTCTGTGAGCTTGAGGTTTAAAAAAGTGTCAAAGAAGCAGCTTTGGGAACTTTGAAATATACATTATCTGTTTTTTTTTAAGACATAATTGCCAAATTTTGAGAAGGTCCTAGAGATGGTGCCATGAGCTGCCCAAACAGATAAAAATGTCCAATACTATATCAATGGCACGAGGTGTTTGTATTCCATTTATGTTCCTGTATCTATCTAGGATGAGCTTCCTGTGCAATTTTGGGGACACAGGGAAATTGCTATTGCTGACTCAGGAACAGTTATTCAAAGCTGAGGAGTTTGTGTCATCCATAGGAACTAAAAATGAGTGCATTGCCTTGTTATTCACAAAGAGCTGCAAATGGGCTCTTAAGAAGAACATAAATGAGAATTAGACATCTGTGACCTGTTCAATTACTTGGAGGTACCTCACTGCCATTTCTGCCTTTGACCACTTCTAGGGTGTATGTCTTGTTTGGACATGAATGGGAATTGTAAGGTATTTTATTAAACAAGAAAATGGAAGGATGAAACATCTAACCATTCTAGGAGACATGTTCAAATTTCTGAAATTCTCCTCATATTTTGGTTTTCACCCAACAGGGTTTTAAAATTATTACAGCATTTTCCTCTTAAAACACAATAATAATGGGTAACTTTTTATATTTTAAAAAAATCCTATTCATGGAGTTTCACACTAATAACTACATGACAGTAAAATGAAAAACATTAGATTTATAACATGAAATTAATTGTCCAAAAAGATGACATTGACAGTCATTTGAATAGCAGACTTTAGCTCTTCGTTTTTACCAAATCTGTTTTATCTGATGTAAAAACCCGTGGGCTTTTTAAAATGCCACTTTTGCTAATATAGTTAACAATACTATTGAGCAATTGGTTATAGGAGTAGAAGTTTTGGGTAGGTGTCTAAAACCTCGCTGAGATAAGTCTCACCAAAACCTTGCTAAGACAAACCACACCAAAACCTTTCCTGTTTATATGGCAGTACTGGGTGAGGGCTGTATAGAGTTATTCAATGCATTTATTAGCTTTAAGGATGTTATTTCAGAGTTGCTGTATGGGTTTGTGGAGAGCAGCACCTGTAGCTGTCGCTGAATACAACTTGAGGAGAGCAGGCGGCGGTGCCCATACCTGGGGGAAGAGACCTTTCCGGGTGCCGAGGTGCACACCAGCCCGTTTTTAGCTCCGGTTCCCGTCGCTAACGACGGGAAATTGGGAATTTTGCCGCCCGGCTGTCCGCGCGCGGGGCCCGCAGGCTGCAGTACCGGGCGCGGCCGGGCGGTGGCAGCAGAGCCCCGCGCAGCCCCGCGCGCGTGCCCGGCCGCGGGAGCGCGCAGCGGCCGCGCTGCCCGCCCGCGGTATCCGGTGGCGTGGGAGGGAAATGAAAACAATTGTTCATGGGGGAAATTTATGTGCTTCATCTGGCTGTGTGATTTCCACAGTTGTACCAGTGCCACTTAGGGACTGGTATTGCGTTTTACATCTTTAGGCTACAACAAAGTGGCTTTTCCATCTGCTGTGAAGCCTCTAATAATGCTTGTCTCGCTGTGTTTTTGTAGTACAGTGTTTCATTTGAATAGCAGACTTCTTCAGCTCTTTGTTTAACAAATGCTTTTCATCTGCTGTAAAAACCCCAGTTTTGTTTTAAGGATATTTTCCTTTTATCCTTGGTGAACAGAGGATTTAGATTTCTTTTCTCCTGTTAACGTGCTGGGTACAAATTCATTTAAGTACCTGAAGTAGTCATATCCAGTTGAGTCCTAGATGGAAATGTTGCCTGGATGTTATGCAAAGGATCTCTGAATTTATTCCGTCATAGGTCTGACACTGTTCATCCTGTTCTCTTCCATGCTTTATTTATTCATGTTGTCCCATTAAAATCAATGGGATTATTTGTGTAAGGCAAGTGGGAGTAAGGTTCTGAGTGATTTTTTTTTTTATCTCACTGTGACTGTTCTTGTCCTGTTTCAACTTCTGTAATGCTTAAGCCTATAATATTTTCTGATTTTAACACCATGTTGCTGAATTTTGTTAGCTTCAAGTCTAAACATACCAATACAGTTGTGCAAATGTACCTACAAATAAATTCTTCTTTCACCACTGTTTTACAGGATCTTAGCATTGGCAATTTTATCAAACTGCATTGTAATGTTCACTATCTTAGCATTTATTTTAGTTAAAATTTCTAGAAAGGTAAATTATTTGATTCATCTTTGCAGATTACAATGGGGATATATACACACACCAGATTCTGGTCATTCAGTGAGAAGTTTCTCTCCTTATCTCAGCAAATTCTGGTGGTTTACTGGTAATTTTTAGATGATGCTTAAACAAAATGCAAGCAATTTGTTTACATAAGTGAACTGTGTGAATAGGCGGGACAACTATTACAGTGGTAGAGTGTTTGGAATTTGCATCTCATAAAACTCAGAAATGCATGACTCCTCTTAATAGTAAATGGCATTTCTTTACAAATACTGGTGGTTGTAGCAATATTTATCAGTAGATGATTTTCAGAGATACTATAGGTATGTGTGTAGTAACTTTGGGAATAAACATTCAGAAGTACTGTGATCTCTGTGGATTTTATTTTTCTGCTGTACTGACTGCATTTGCAATGCTTTACAGGTTGGAAACAGAGCGAGATTAGAGTTCACAGAAAGCTTTACCTTTTATTTTTGTATATATTTTATAGGCAGATTTGAGTTCACTATTTATCTGTATTAGGATATGTAAGCAAAAAAAAAAGTGTACCAAATCCTGTTGCATAAAAATGCAAAATATATCCTGTTTTTAATGCCTAACACAAGCACCTTGGGGTTTGAGGACCTATATTTAATTTTTTTTTTAATCTGTCCTTTTGTTTCTGTAGAAGGGATGTGTTCAAAATGCCTTAACTGTAGTTCTTTGCCTAATTTGAGAGAACATTTATTTGATAAAAAGTAAACTTTTGAAGTTACTGAAAAGAAGCACCAGTGTCCTTTTGGGGCCGCTTGGTTCTTGCTCAGCTAATTAGAATTTACCTTTTTCCCAGCAGTCTTGAACTGAATTATTCAAAAGTGCATTTCTTTATTGCAAGTTACCAATTTCCAAAGTGAGAAAATACTAAGATAATGAACAAATATTTGTGACAAATTATTACCAGTTCTGTATAAGAGAAACAATATTAAGATCAGTAAATATGTGAGAGTGTGTTATACTAGAACTGCACAGAAGATGGTTTGATACTGAAATATGATTTGATTTTGAGCAGGTAAGTATTGATGGTGGGAGACAGATTTGTGGGTTGTGCCAAAAATCATAAGAGGCTGAAATGCTTCTCTGGTTTCTGTTGCTGTTTTGAGTGAACACAAAATGATAAAAGAAGTAAAGAATGTGAAATATTTTACTAATTTTATTTGCATTTAACTTTTAAAAAATCTTATTGCTTGAAACTGAAGTTAACTTTTTAAATTATTTATGTTAGCAATAATGCATGTTTCTGTTATTGAACTATATCTCTACGATTCATCTAGTGAACAAAATCCTCCCTCAGCTAATTATAACTTACAGTATTTTCCCAGCAGTCTTACAATCAAATTATTCAAAATTGCATTTCTTTATTGCATATTGCTAAAACCCAAGACAAGCAGACTTCAAGATAATAAACAATTATTTATTGCAAATTATTACCTAATATATAAGATTAACAACTTGTAACTATTAAGATTAATACATGTGGTAAACTGTATTTATTATACTTATTTTGTAGCAAATATCTTTGTATAAAACATATGTTTATGTATTGCAATTAATGAGAAAAAGTGTAAGATTAACAATTTAAGCTGTGTTTTGTTCTTAGATTTATGCATGCTGTAAAATTTATTTATTGCACTTATTAAAAGTATTTAATGATGGACTTCTAAGCTATATTTTTAATGTGCAAATACGAACTAAAGGAGTGTTAAATTACAAAATGGAAAATCATAACTGAAGTAAAAGTATCTAACTATTTTCTGCTATAAATCTACTTTAAAATGATCATCGTTGGACTTACAGAATCCTTAAATTGTGGCCTTTATAGTACATAATGAGTTGTGATGAGTTTTCCTTTTTAAAGGCTTTTTTCATCATTAGAGCTAAACCCAACATCTTGCTCCTAAAGAGAAATGTAGCTCATAGTATAAACATTGGAATCATATCTTTTTACGAGGAGAAGTTAAAATAACGTCTCAGAGAGGAGAGAGGGCGAGCGAAGGCAGAGCCAGCTCGTGATGTGCAGAACGGCGAGCGGGGCTCTGCTCTGAGCGGGGAGAGGAGCTGCTGCTGCTGCTGCTGCTGCTCGCAGGCTGCACAGCTGGACGGGCGTGTTCCGCCTCTCTCCTCCTCAGGAGGCTGCTTTGCTCCAAGTCCTTCCAAACTGATTTTTCCCTTTGCAGAATTCTGATATTTCTCAGCGTCTTCTATGCTTTCTTCGTTTTGCCAGGGGTTTTTTACCGCTTCAACTAGTCCTAGATTAGGGTCTGGTGTATTGCCTTTGCATTTTGTTGTTGAAAATACAGATGCATTACAAATATATTCAGATATGAGTTTTATTTATATAGTGGTTATTTTTTGGAAGGAAATTATTTATCAGGGAAGGACTCTTGCAGCTGAAATTTATCTCTAATTCTGCTTTTTCCTGTGTGTCCTATGCTTAGTATCAGGCATTTAAAGTGTGCTTAATGATGGAATTACCAGAAACAAGTGATGTGATTTTATCAGGATTTTATACTTAAACAAGCAAATATGTATGTGAACAAGTTGGATGGGGAAAAAAAACCACATTGCATGTTTTTAAAATTTTGCATGAATAGGATTGGTTCTCATTAAAGACAGTACACACAGTATTTTAAAATATATTAAACACAATTTGTATTTCACAGATGATGTATTTGTATTAGATTATTTTTCTTAAAAAGCTTTCCAAAAACATTGCAATATAAAGAGAAGGATTAATAGGAATGGCAAGGTGTGTATTTGAATTTTTGTTTTTTAGATCTTCTAAGCAGTTATTCTGACTGTTAGTTTTAGCTTTCTGTACTGGGTTATACAACTTTACTGTATAACCCAGTCTGACTTGAAATGTTGAACTATAAGTGTGTTTTATGTCAGGTGAAAATGTAGTTAAGTTTCCTTATGTTAACTAATAATTTGATAGAATGAGAATCAAGTAAAATTATTTTGTTAAAGGTAGTGGAAACTTTGAACTGAAAATAAGGTGTGTGTGGGGGGTTTGTTAAGCTTTCTGGAACATAAATAAAAACCTTACTTTTTGCTTACAAAATGGATTTTGAGTGTTGTTTTAAATGCATTAAACCATTGATGTACTGAGTTCTTATTGCTGTAGGTGTTACTTCTGCTTAAAAAAATTCAGTCAGATTTTATCTAAATGTAATTTATTATTATAGAGTCAATAAGATTTTTCAACCAAGTGCTAGTAGGATGCACTGATTCTGTTTCTGTTGAAGTCAAAGGCTCTGAGATTTTTAGTTCCTTATTTGTAATAGACAGAGGTGAGTCTGGAAATGCCTATCAAGACACGTAATGTACTCTGAGGATGTTTTAAAGGTTTATGTACTTAGTGTGGTGCTTCAGATCAAACCCAGTGACCTCAGTTTGCTAATTTTGGTGTGTGGCCAGCTGAAATTTCCTGAAGTGGGAACCAGTTCTGCAGTGCTCCCTCACACCTTCAGATTTATGATCATTAGAACAAGTATTGCACAGCAGAACGAAAGCCTTCCAGGACACTGTCCTTTTTGTGACATTGGCCACTGAAGGATTTACAGGGAAGAAGTGGAAGCTGCAGAGCACAAGTAGGGTTGTATTTTCCCAAATTTGTGCTCCCTGTTTCTGGAAGCTGGCAATTTATGAGCTGTACTTTTATTCTTCTGACGATCCTGGTTTCTTGCCTCCGGTGCCCTTTTTAGTTCTATTACTCTCCTTGGAGAAATGCAGTCAGGTCTAAAGAAGCCAGCATTGGGAATCTCTGCTGAGGGAGGGCAAAAAGCTGGAGAGCACCAGAGAGCTCAGGCGTGTCCTGGTGGCAATTCCCACAGCTGCCATCTGCCTCTGCTCTGTAGGGAAGCACCCTGGCTGCTCAGAGGCTGGGCCACAATTACTGAGCTGTAATTAAACCATGATGCTCCTTTTCCTCGTGTTCTCCTTTGCAGGGCAGAACTTGGGTTCTGTAGAGATGCTGAGCTTATGGTCAGTTGTCAAAAAAGGTGTTCCCAGTGGGGCTTTCTGTGTGTGTGTCTAGGCTTGGTCCTGGCCCTAAGAGGTCCTGCCTTTGGCTGGAGTAGCTCCACAGCCTGAGGTGTGGTGCTTGCAGAGCTGAATGGAGCATTTCCACTGAAGTCACGGTTTTCACAAGTCCCCCGATTCTGTGTTCATTATATCTGTTTTCTTTGAGATTAACTTGACTGTGGCATTTCTGGAATTTTACTTAACTGAAGTGAGAACAAAACAACCAAGTTTTGCAGCTGATCTGTGAAAAGCCATTATCATTAGGCCATCTGGAAAAAAAAGGCATTTTTAGCTCTTCAAGAGTGGCTAAGAGCTCGTTCTTGAAGAATAGATTTCCTGTGATTGCCACATGATAGTGACAGTGCAGTAGGAAAAAAAAGTGCTGAAACAAGTAGGGTTTTATAGCACCATTTATATTCTAGGTTTATTTCTGCAATAATTTAAACTTTTTCCTGCTTTGCAATTTCTTTGTGCTAGTAAAGGTTTTACAGCTTTGGAGACAGTGCTACCTGCAATGTTAACTGTGACTGGATCACCCCAAAAACACAACAGCAGAAAAAAACTGGCTGCTTAAAATAGTATGAAGCTGAATGAATGAAACTTGCACTTCATATGAAGCTTGAATTTTTTGTGACATCAGAAGAGACAAAATAGAGTTGACAGTGTTTTCCTGGAAGATGGTGGTGTTGCATTTTCAGTTGTTTGAATGTTTATTGCAATAGTACCTAGGGATTTATTTCTAACATAAAAATGGGTTTGTTTTTGATTGTGTGCTTTTAATTTGTTTGTGTGTTTTTGATTTTCATTTTTTTTTCTCAGCATATCTTTTTGCTGCTAAGTACAATGTTCTTTCAGAGTTGAGTCTATGACAACAGGGAATGTATTTGGAAAATGTTTTACAAGTTCTCATGAGAGAATGTTTATTGATCAGGCATTCTCATTGTATTGTTTAAAAAATCCAGGCAAAAAGTATGGCTCAGAATTGTTTGGTTTCTTTAAAACCAGAAATTGTTAAAAAAAAAAAAAATCCCCAAACAAATTGTACTTGATTTAAAACTCTTTGGGAGAGAGTCCTCTTCAGTATTCCACAGATGTGGTAACTGGGAAATTGTGTGTTGATGGAAAAAATTTTAGAAAAGATGCTTTATTTGAGCAGGGTAAAGGATGTATCCATATCTTCTGTCAAAAAATACTTGGCACTGGTGAGACACCTTGAGGACTTTGTCCAGTTCTGGGCCCTTCATGGCTTGAGACACATTGAGGGGCTGGAGCCCCAGGAGGGGCTGAGGGAGCTGGGAAGGGGCTCAGCCTGGAGAAAAGGAGGCTCAGGGGGGCCCTTCTGGCTCTGCACAACTCCTGCCAGGAGGGGACAGCCGGGGGGGTCGGGCTGTGCTCCCAGGGAACAGGGACAGGAGGAGAGGGAACGGCCTCAGGCTGGGCCAGGGCAGGCTCAGGGTGGACAGCAGCAGGAATTTCTGCATGGAAAGGGTGCTCAGGCCTTGGCAGGGGCTGCCCAGGGAGGTTTGGAGTGCCCATCCCTGGAGGTGTCCCAGGAAGGGCTGGAGGTGGCACTCAGTGCTCTGGGCTGGGGACAGGGTGGGCATCAGGCACAGCTGGGACTCCATGGGCTGGGAGGGCTTTTCCAACCCCAGTTACTCTGTGACTCTGTCAAAAGGATGTGTGTGCAAAACTGAGCTCTTTTACAGAGGGCAAATATTAACTAAGGATGGCTTGATCCAAGGTTGTGATGGTGGCTCTGCAAACATCCCAGAACAGCCAAGAGCGGACTCTGCAGTGAAGCCATTTGTCCACATCAGGATTTAAATGCTGGATTGAGGTGTGGTGCAGGCAGCAGGAGTGCACGGGGAACAGGAAAGAAAAGGTTCTGCTCATTCTGCTGATTCTTCGTGCATCAGCTGCCCAATGCCACCCTGGGGACTCTGTGCTGCCAGCCAGCACTTCTTCCCTTGTGTGGACCAGAAAGCAGCGTGGCCAGCTGGAGGGGATGGGGTGCTCTCTTTGTTTTCTGAGTGTGTTCCGTACGTGTTTTCTCGTACAGATGGTCTCTTGTACTTTGGACGTACTCTTGAAGGAACAAACTGTTGTAGAATATTCTACCCAACTGAGCCTATATCTGAATCCTAAACTTTTGCCATAGATTTTTGTAGTCTAATGATGTTTTCCTCCTCCTTAGTTTATTTTTTTTTCATTTCTAAATCACATGTATATTTTTAATATATGAGAAGTACTTTTAAATATTGCTTTTCCATATGCTGCTCTAAATGTATACATTCTCCATATTGCAGTGTTATTCAGTGGAATTTATCTGTACTTCAGGAAATCTCAGGCAGGACAGATGGAATTCTGAAGCCCTGCAAAGATACACACTTGCTCCCAAATGGTGATGGATATGAGTCAGGATTAGGAACAAGAGGGAACTTGGTCTGTGAAAGTGCAGATGATGAGACCCAGGAAGTAATCTTTCCATTGAGGATCAATGATGACAGAGTTTTAGGTGTGGTGTCCTTTGGCCATAACTCTGGATTAATAGCCACTGATCTTCTGCAGTTTTACAGTATGAGAGGCATTTTTTTCTCTAATGTTAACATTGGCCAGATCCAGCAATGAATGAATACATTTTTATTTGTATATATGTATTTTGACTGAGATGTGCAAGTTCTTTTTGAATATTGGCTTATTTCTTTTTTGTGCTTTCCAAAGCTCAAAATCATATAGGTTTCAGTGTCAGAAGAATGGGAGTGCTATTATTTCTTCAGTGAACAGTAGGTCTCAAGGATAAACTTTCGTATTGGAATTTAATTTATTATTTCTCATCACTAATAAAAGGGATGTTATCAGTAGATATTGAAATATTTTGTGGTTTACCTGATGATTTTCAGGTTTGATATGGTGGATTTGTATTTAAGTTTTCTGTGCTACCTATTAGTGTTTTAGAATATTCATTGGAGCCTTGAAATACTCCGTGGATACAACCGTGCACATTGTTTAACATAAATGCTTAAAAATAATCCTGAAATTTTACTTTTAGAAGTCACAAAAAACTGCTGTTTTTTGCTTGTCTGCCATAGGCCCTGAAGATTGATTAAGAAACAAAGGATATTTGACAAGTTTATAAAATATAATTATTGCCCTGGGCAAATGAGTAAGTAGTATTTTGATTTGCATGTAGGCACTTTTGAAAACCTAGTTTAAATGTGAGGTGTTTTAAGGCAAAGTATAAACCCCCTCACAGCAGTGAATACATCCAGCTAGGAATATACAGCCAGAGATAATTCTGGATTTTTGAAAACCCTTGTATCTTAGGGGGGAAAATTTCCACATAGTTAATTTAATCAGTGGCTCACATCCTGTTCCCTGTGTTTTAGTTAATTTGGTAGGTTCATGTATGATTTTGAGGCTGTGAAGCATTCAAAGAAGATTTATAAAACTTGAAGTATTAGTAGCTGATTTGAAGGAAGAGATGCTCTGGATGTAGCAGCCTGGTAGGAGATTGGAGTCCAAGTGATTGTGTTGTGGTGTCCTTCAGGAGGAAGCAGCTGGGTTCAGATAAAAATCTCTGCAAATTCTGTCCTCTAGGTGGTCTTACCATATACCTGAGTATTCTAGCCTTTACAGGTTTTGTTGGAAAAATCAACTTTACTAATTTTTCCAGTGTGGTCAGAAAAATAAACCTCCGTTTGGAATTTGGAAGAATTAGAATAAGGTAATGGAGGTGTTTAGCTTAGATTCACTCTCTCATTATTGCATGGGTTCTATTGATTACAAATATTTGGTGGTGTGGGGCTTTTTGCATATATTTAAAGATTTTTCACATGTATTTAAGGATTTATGTTTGCACAAGGATGAGTTTCACTTAGCCTAGGAAAACAGAGTTTGGAAAGAAAAAACTTGATGTCTTCATGACACTGCAGATAACCTTGGAACCTTATGATCTGTTCTAATTATGCAGATTATTCTAATTCTGTCTAACTAAAGAAATGACATTAGCATTTTAGGGTACAAAAAGTAGGCCTTCCTGACTGCAGCTCTCAGAGTTTTGGGGAAGAAATAAAGCAGTTCCTGTGTTCTGAGGTGGACCACGCTACAGCAGCATCGTGCAATAACGCAGAGAAGAGCAGCAGTAAAAACACCCTGCTCCTTCCTGTGTAGTCAACAGTGAAGGAAGTTGTTAATTATCAGCTATAGATTTGCTTCTCATTTTTCAAAGCTTACACTAGCTGGTAACTTTGATTATACAGTATTTGGGGCTTTACATACATTGCCTCATTAGGGAGACAATAAACCAATTTTAATATGTCTCAGTCTGCTATTTTCAGATGAAACTGTCATCATGGGCCTTTTTTGTTACACTTCACAGCCTGGAATATTTTTTCCTTTAGTTTAGCATGTTTTTGTCTCCCTATATATCGTAGTCTAGGTATTAGCATTTGTGGCATTTCACTTAATGACTGTGTACAATATGTGTTTGGGTAAAATACACAGCATATAATGCAAATTAAGCAGATATTCCACCTGAACTATATAAAAATGAGGTATCTTAGGAGTGGTATCTGAGTTACTCCATTCTGTAGTCACAGTGGGCCATAAATGGTGTAAACATGGAATAATGAGAATTTATCACACTCCAGTTAAGTTCAGAACCTATTTGGATGAGCATTAATAAAAAAGTATAAATAAAAGTGTAATATTTTAACATTAAAATGTAGCTTGGTTTAGAGCTCCGACCAGAGCAGGATATAGATACTTAGATACTGCCTTTTCCACTGGGTCTTGGCTTCCAGGAAACATTTATTTGTTGGAGAACTAGGAGGACAGGAGCCTTGCCTGTAGCAAATGTCTGAGCAGGTGACTTTTTCCCTGACACCCACTGCTCTCCATGGACCTGTGTGGAGCTGTGTCAGCTGAGACTTGGATATTGCACGCTAAAATGACTGAAATTTAAATTAGATTAATCCTGTCCTCCATATCTGAAGTGTTATTTTTGGGTGCAGTCTCTAGATCAGGGAAGTCAGAGCGAGCTGTGGTGGTTTCTGCTGGTGATTAATGCCATCCTCGTGGGATTACAAAGGACTGGTTGTTTGCCATACCTGGCAGCTCCAGCTAATTGCTCTGTTAGTAGAGCACCCACTGAATGCCAAAGGGCCCTGTTTGCATGGCCAGCAGGAGGGGAGGAGGGTGATTTCAGCATTGCCTGACATGGCTTTTTAATGATTACTGAAAACTCCCTTTTTGCTGCTCCTGGCCTGTCAGTGCCATCAGGGGAGTTCAGCTGCTTTGTGGTTTGAATAGCCATGGGTAGTTGCATTACTGCTGAATTTTAGCTGCTCTTCACAAGTAACATAAAACTCTTCAGAGAATTTATGGGTGTTTTTTTTATTGCTTGAGTGCTTTGTGCTTTTTTCCATTTGACAAGTTGTGAAGAGACAAGTATTGGTGAGATTAGGAAAAAAATTCTTTTGCTCAGGCATAAATGCACATGGCATGAAATTCAGGAGCTGGAAACCTGGGAGTGGAGTGGGTGGTGAGATCCTTGCACCAGCCATTCCCATGGAATTGCTGTGGTGAGCTGCTGCCTTCAGCTTTCCTGGCACAATGGGCTTAAAAAGAGAGGGCAGCCAGCAAGGGCCCAGCTGGACACTGCCATAATTTAAATACAAGCTTAAGTTTCTCTGAAGCTGTGATGTAAAGTCTGGGTGTATCCTAAATATTTGAAGGTTTTTACAGCTCTACTTTGATGCCTAATTAAGGAATTAAAAAGCTAATTTTAGGCATGAATCTAAAAAAATGTATGCTTAGTAATTCCAGTAAAATTTTCCTGAACTTTCTTGAAATATCTCTTGCAAATAAACTTATAGGCCATAATTGAGTAAATTACCTAAATGTGCTTTTGCGAAAACTTGCATACCTAAGGGTAATGAATAGTGGGGGATTATTTGTGTCTGTGATCACCTGCTCAAACACTGAACCACTGTTCAAGCTCTGAGATGTTTGTATTTTGTTTCTTCTGGTGACACTTACAAAGAAAATATGAAACCTGCAGCTAAAATCACAGCAGCTGATGATAAACAGAGCTCCTTTTATGCATTTATGTGTAAGAGCTGAATTTTGTTATTAACAGACAATGATTTACACTGATTTAGATCCGAGATAAGGATCAGTTCATTCTTATTTGATGGAGGTTTCAGTGTTAAAAAATCTACAAGAACTAAAGTTTTTAGGGAAAAATGAATGGAAATAGGAGGGGGAAATCTATCTTATATTTAAAATATAACAGACTTTAATTGAAAAGACATTATTAGTAGTAGTTTGAGTTGTTGTGAAAGAAATAAATCTCTGTTATATGTTCATCAAAAGGTTATGGTTAGGTGCTAGGGACCTATGTGCAAAAAGATTAGTAAATTTTGAATTTTCTGATGCTTTTTGGTAAAAAGTGTCATTTTCTTTTTGCATCGGTTTAAGTGAGTGAATGTGAGCAGTTTATATTAGGAATTATAGCTGGAATAGAGAGTAAATTTTCCAGAGTGCATGCCTGCACAGAAGTATACAATAATCCTCATGTCTAGTATAACTTCTGGTTGCCAAAAGGAAGCAATTTATACTAGTAGAGCTCCTCTGATACCAGTAAGGTGTTCCCCTACCTAGCTGGTAAGGGGATAATGCCAAAAGATTAAAAAAAAAAAAAAACAAAACAGATAAACACCAAAAATTTTTAATCTTTCTGCATAAAAATATAGAAATGTTTCATTTCTCTGACTCATCAATAGAATTTTGATTCTTTTGTGTAGTCTTTGAATATATATTTCTGACTTTTTAATTTTTTTTTGTGGAAACTAAACCAAACACACCTAAAATTTTGTTCCATTTGCCAGTAGGTACAATTTTTGATTGCTGTACCACAGTTATTCTTCTATATTTATAACATATATCCATCTCTAAAAAAAGTGGACTGTAAGTCATGGTTATTTAAGCAAGAGAATAAACATCAGAATCATTGAACCAAAGAATTGTATTTTCTATTATATTTGCACCGAAAATGGTTTCAGGTTCAAACATATACGTTCAAAGATTGTGTAAATAAATGTATGCTGACCTGAAAGAGAACTTTTGTGCAATGAGTTCATCCATTTGGATGAAGTGAAATTTCATTAAATGTAGCATCCTTTATTTGATTGCTTGAATCTTAATTATTATTTGCTATTTCTATTATTATTCCTTCTCTTTCACTCCAAAAGCAAATAGGATGAACACAGCTGGGTCCTGGGCATGCCAATAAATTTCAAAGACAGCAGCAAGGCTGGGACTTCTCCCTTGTATTCTGAATGTGCAAATACTGCACAAAATGCTGTGTTACTACTTCTGGATTTTTTTAGCAGAGAAAAGGCTTCTCTGGTTTCAAATACAGCATTTCCAGCTGTATTGCTGAGCAGAAAGCAGGTGAGCTTGTAGCAGTAGCAGACAGATTGGAGAACTCTTTGTGCATATGCACGATGCAGAAAACCCTTGTTGTGCTGTCATTGTCACTGCCTGTGACACAATTTGCTTCCTAGGTTGTGTTTCTCAGCTTAGAGTGCTTGAGGCTGCTAAATAGTGTACACAGCATTGCTGAGAGGCTGAAAAAAGCTTGGAGAGAAAGATGTGCAACTTGTGAACTTGGGACAGAAGTTCCATCATGCAGCATTTATTTAAATGTAGCTTGGACTCAGTAGAGGGAAAAGAAATCTATTCAAAATACCTTTCTATAACCTCAATGGGAAAAATATTTAACAGGATGGAAACAAGATTGTCTAATGGATCTTTTCTGACTAATTCCTGGCAGCACAGACATTAAAAACCCCACAACCAAACAAACCAAACAAAAACAACAACAACAAAAAAATTAAAAATTCCCATGGTGGTCTCTCCAACTGCCAGACCCTTTTACCCAGTGAAATTATTGAGAAGTTTTATATTCCTGAAGTGAGCAGCTTCAAGTATTGACAATTTAAATGAAAGATGGATTATGATGGTGCATGTGTACAGTTTAAGTTGTGAGTTATGCAGAGTACAAAAAGTGCTCTAGATGGTTCTAAGGGCATATAAATTTGCCTTATTTCCCCTCTAGACTAGAATTTGTCCTGTTAAGAGTCCTATCCTTGGAAAAAACATTCACATTAAAGCAGGGAATATGTAGACCATGGTTTTTAAGATCATGCTATTAATTTGAGAAAAGCCAGGTTTGTGAAAGTATTCCTACTCAACTTTTTTTCTTTTTTTTTTTTTTTTTTTTTTTTTTAATTATTGCATTGTTTTTGTTAAGGTAAGTTTCCAAAGGCACCAGTGTTAGGAGCTTTCTGCTCTTCTGGTCAAATCTATATCATTTGAGCTAGAATCTGCATAGTGGCAATGATGACGGTGTAGACCAGCAGACAAATAAGTAAAATGGCAAAACAGAGATCACTTGCACATACATCAATAGCCAGATTTGAATAGGAATTTGTGAATCTTCAAACTCTTTTAATAGATTAGTACCACTGGGATATTAATCTATTAATCTTCTCTACAGTACAGGAGGCTTCAATAGCAGTTAATAATGTAATCCCATGGTTACCCCTGTTTCCCCTTTCCCCTTTCTGAAAGGGTTTTAAGGAAATTCTTCTGTTTGAACATGCCATCAACATGAGCTGCAGTTTATTACTACAGTGTGGTACTCTTTTGTAATGCCCTTTTTGAAGGTTACCATAGCAGTGTAATACTAAACAGAGGATGAGTTTTACATAGCTCCAGGTCTAAGAGGTCAGATGAAACTAAAGAGACTCCTACTGCAAATTAGAAAATGCCTTTGAGGTGGGCAAAGTGTTCTTAGGAAAAACGAGTTTGTTTAAGATTTGTTTGTGGTCTCAGATTATCTGTGGTTATTATCATTGTAGTGATAGAGAAAGTTTGAAAAAGTTGCTGAAAACCAGGTTTCTTTGATGAAACTGTAGTTAAAAGGGCTGGAAATAATAACAACAATTACCCTATTTCCTAAAGAGGCCACTGAAAACCTGCCAGAGTCAGTGATGAAACATGGAATGAGAAATGTCACTGACTTGGGCTAGTCTTTTTCCTCCTGGTTTCCTTTCCTTCCTAGGTCCTTGAGTCAGACCTCAACTCTATCTCAGCCTGAGCATGCATTGGCACAACTCCTTTTCACTCTGTCCTTATACAGCTTTTAGTAAATGTTTGACTAAAATGTTCTTGAGAAAAAATTACTTGAGGCCGAAGGAAAGTGTGATTTTGTCAAGAAGTTGTCACATTTGGGCCCTGAAAGTTAATTTTACTCCAGAGGAAATCATTAATTGGAAATAACCAGCAATATGTTTCACCTCAAAACAAGATTTTGATGTGTCTTTGACAGAACGAAGTGTGGGAAATGAATTGGGAAAGAAATGCCTAAATATGGAAAAATAAATAAAAAATAACATTCATACTTTCCCCAGTAAAATAAACTCTTCAAAGTCTGAGTCATTATTTTAAAGTAAGGAAATGCTCTTGTGTGGGTTGGTTTGCTTGGTGTTTTTGTGGTTTGGAGACTGTGAAAAGCATCTCCCCTTCCCCCAGTAATAGCAGGACCCTAAACCAAGCACGGAGACTTTACATAACTGACCCAGGTGAATGAAAAGTGAATAAAGGTAAGTGGTGTTGGTGCCAAGTTGAGCTGCACTGCTCAGATGAGAGTTAGGAAGGAAGTGAATGCTCCTGTCAGAAATGAATTTAGGTGCTCTAAGGATTTCCAGTTTGAGAAACCTGAAGAATATAGTCACAAAAGGACAAATTCTGCTATTGCACCTTAGTTCAGATGCAAACTAAAAACTTCTGTCAGCACCAATCCAGGAGGATTTGCAAACCTGACATTTTAAAGAGATTTTGTCCATTGGGGTAAGTAATGTAGGAAATGATTATATCAAAAAGTTTATTTCCTTTACAGGGGGACTTTCACATGAATTTGCTTTTTCATATGTAGATTTTAAAGTGCCACATATGCTCATTGCTTCTAAGGTTCTCCCAGCAGTCAGAGTGAAGCAAGAGCTCATTTTAATTGTCTTGTTCACCCTGTTCTTGTTGTTGAAGCAGAATGTTTCATGTTTTTCACTGCTGGTCTGCAGGTTACTTGAAGATCTCTTGATTCTGGGAGTGGCAGTTGCATTTTAAAGCTGTTGATTATTTTTTTTTTTTTAACCAAGTATGCCAAAGTAATTCTATTGTGTATTTCTATAATCTGTGTTATTTAAGGGTCTGTTCACATAATTATTTTGTGCCACAGTGCCTGAGGCAGGACCCAGGGTGTTAGGCAGATAGCCACATACCAGAAAACCCTTGCTTAAGGAGCTTGAGAAAGTGAGTTTTATTTTATCATTCTAATTGTCAGAGTGGAGCAAATGGATGTGGAGCAGTGTATCTCTTGCTGTGTTATTTTCAGCCTTTTATTCTTATGAAGGGCACATGAGATGGCCAGCAGCTCCTCTGGGCACTGTTGTCTGTCCCTGACAGCTCTGGGGTGTTGTCCCCACCCTGGTGTGTGGCCAGGCTTCCTCAAGGGGTGGAAATCGGGGCCAGCCTGGGCAAGGTGCTCAGGGGGAGGTGAAAGGGGAATGAAGGAGCTCATGGAAGTTTGGAGATACTCATCTTGAATTTCAGTCATGCAATGCAGTGTCTGAAAGTATGTACCTAGAGAATATTGCTGTTCGTTTAGAATCAATGTTTTGAATATGAATAGTCAGAAGTGACTTTAAGTATTTTTTCAAGCTGGGAGTCACAGCTTCCACCTAAGATTTATGACTATCAGAGGCCACAATCTCCTGGACTTCCTAGGATTTCTGTTTTTCATGATGGACAAAGAGTGAAAAGGAAGATCTTGACAAAATGGTTCCTTTCATGGGAGAAATATAAGTTGATTCTTTGGGGTTTTTTTCCCCCCCCTTCTCAGAACTCTTCCAGTATTTATATCTAGTCTCCATGAAAAAAAAAAATCTTTATTCATGTGAAGAATTTCTGTGAGAAAAAACAGCAATATCAGTGTTATCTGGCAGGTCTCTACTCTGCAATTCTCCAGCAAGTCCTATTTTGAATTGGCAGTATCAGAAGAGATGACATTATCTTTATATGGTTTTGAAAAAAGAAAACAAAAAGTGTCATCAGCGTGAAGGTGAACTTTGGTTGCGATGCCTGTAGGAGGAGTTTTCATGCCATTTTATCTTTGTTCAGCAACTCAGATTGTGCAAGAACTGTCTGAAGACAGATCTGCCTGGCATGAGAGTGTAACAAATGGATATCTCATATTTCTGTTTTTTGTTTGGTTGTTTCTTTTTTCGAGCCAAACAGTGTGGCTTCTTTCTGTAATGAAATTTTTTTTTTCTATCCTGCTGAGATTCATAAGTTTTACTAGTTTATTCAGAAAAAGCCTTGGTAGTGGTAGGAATAAACATCACTTTTGTGGTTTTTTTTTCCCTGTTGTTCTTCATTAGAAATAACATCCCTTAAAGTCAATTTTTTTGAGTTGTTGCATATAGCATCCTCTTGCTAAAATGTGTTTTTATTTCATAGTTATGCAAACAGTTTAAAAATTGATTTAATTTATATATTTAACTTCCTTAGGTAAGAACTGTGGGACGGTGTGGTCCTGTTGGCTTTTGTTCCTAGTTCAGAGAACACTGAGCTGCCTTTCCAGTGGGCTGTGGTCTATCTGTTGGGCAGGGTTGCAGAGCAATGTCTCTGTGTGTGTGTGTGGAGGTCTTGCTCTCAGCACCTTTGCTGCTTCCCTGGTTTGTGTTTCCCAGAGCTGAAGGGGAAGGGTAGGGCTGGAGGCACAGGAGAACCTTGCTGTGACTCTGATGTCCTTGCAGAACTTTGCTTGTGACAGCGTTGGTACCTATCCAGTGAAAAGGTCTTGTCTTCCCAAAAGTTTGAGAGGGCTTTTTAGTTAGGAGCCTGAAATATTGCCATAAATCACTTTGAGATTTAATTCAGTTCTGATGATAAATACATCTTGGGGACCGTTGATGAAGTCACTCCTTCAACTGGATTTTGTCTTTGATTGGATGGACTAGGCAGAATGATACAGGAAAAAAATATACTTTATACCCTAAATGCTTATATGTATCAGATCTACTTTTATATCTGTGTTGTTGTATTTGTCTTTCATCTTTTATTCATGTCTCTTATACATGTGGATATAAACGTTTGTTGATTGCCATATCAAAAGGCAGAAGTAACATCATAACAGTCTGGATGATATGCACAGTAAGACTTTATGATACTCAGAAATTTGCAAGAATTATGCTCTTGATATTTCACTGCTTGAGCCTAGATCTGGTGTGTGAGATCACAACGACTTGCAAAGCACAAAGGGGGTTGGTTTAGGAAGATGTTAGTTGAAGCTTTTCATGCTTTTCACTCTTGACAGTGATTATAATGAAGATAATGAAGTGGTTGACAATAGAGTTTGGAAGAATGAAATACAATAGGAAGGGAACTGCACAATAGATGTACAAATGGTAGCTCCACTCAGTAGAATGTGGATAACCAAAAGAGTGATTTGGAGAGACAGATGATGTCTCAGAATTCCAAAGTCCTCAGCTATCTTTCCTTATAGTTCTGTGACAGAACTCTGTATACTTAAAATACAGGCTTAAATCTCAGCAGGTCAGCTCTTTTTATCCTTTTAGAATAGAGAGAAACAATTGCAATGCACCTTCCTGGGTGAGGCAGTGCAGAATTAAGAGCTACAATCATTGAACTTCCTGACTTCTGTGATCTGGAAGCTGTCAAGGTTAACCTCAGGGTTTATTGACATTGTTTATGGAGGAGGAAGTGTCATTTCTCTACAGGAGGTAGGAGCTGGCTGAGGCAAGGTGAGCAACAGACACACCTTGAGGTTTGTCAGAGTTTTCTTGGACAGTGAGAATTATTTTATTCTACTTAACTGAACAAATGTCTCAATAGATCAGCCCCTGATAAGTATCTGCTATAACTAATAAATTTTTTTGAGAAGGGGGCTAAAACCTAAAAATGTGCATAGAGAAAATAGCAAACAAAGTTTTTTCTTTCAAGAGTGAATGAAGCAGAATTTTTCCTTTATTCAAAGAAGTGGTATGTGTTTCAAACCAAAAATGTTTCTCCTTTTGTCCTGGAAAAACCCCTAATGCACAGGCAGGTGAAGTGTACAGGACCTTGATTGCAGCTCCAGCAAATCAGGATTGGGCCAGTTCAGTGCCACATCTGAGACTGCAGGCAGGCCAGGGCACATGTTGGAGATTTTGACATTGTGTAGGTGCTGTGGAGGCTGAAGCTGGACTGGAAAACCTCTAAGAGTTTACTCCCCACTAAGAGTGGTGACAGTGGGCACAGGAAAAGGAACCCAGCCTCACTTTCAGATTCCAGATTCCTTGCAAAACAGGTGGGGAACAAAACATTTTATGTTGTGTTCATAATGGGAGCGTGTCTTAGGACAGGAAGTTAGAAACCCAGACCCTCACTAGGTTGATTTTTTACCATATAGTCTTTTGAGAATAGAATACAGGTTTAATATACAGAATAGACTAGAATACAATTTTTTGGTACCTCCCCACCCCACAGTGTTGTACTTTTGTGTGCTTTGAGCTATTCTTAAAGGAATAGAATTTAGTTATTTCTGCTTCTGGTATAAAGATTTTGTCCAGCTTGGTACTCTTCAGAGGTTTTAAATCTGACTTTTGGTTTTGAGAGGAACCAAAATTTTATTTGGCATGTATGGAAATCAAGCAGCTTATATTTAGCCATTTAGTTTTTATATCCAAAGATCTTGGTTTTTAATTCTAAAGTAGAACTAAAAGTGTCTATTATTTTAATCCTGATATAGTTAAGTTGCAAATAATTCTGATTGAAGTAATTGTGGAATACTTTGATATTTGGGGATTTTTGTAGGAACTTGTTGCTTCATATAATGGTGGTCAAAGTTTTATCCAGTGAGTTGCTGTTAAAGTTTCCCACTTTGCCAAGTCCTACAGGACAGAAACTCCCTAACTTCTAAGTGAAAAGCTCTCAGGGACACAGGCAAGAGAGGGTGACAGGACAGTGGCGTTGAGAGAGGACTCGGGGCTGGTGCACAGCTGGAAAATACAGTCATGCCTCAGAACTGCAATGATGCTGGCCCCAGCAATCAAGCAATCACCCCTTGTTTGATCCCTCCTCAAATCAGGGATTTGGATTGAAGTCCTGTTGCTGATCACATTACGTAGCCCCAGCTAAAGCTGCACAAATTGAGAATAACTGGACAAGGAACCCTCTTGTTCTGTGATTGAGAGCTTTGTGTTCCCTTTAACCTGGTCTTTTACTTTTAACAAGGATTCCTTTTATTGCCCATAAAATGCATGACTTCTGCTGAATCCAGAGGACAGGCACTTCATTTCTCTGCACACAAATGAGGGCAGTGCGAGTGGCACTGGCAGAGTACCATGAGTTTATTTGCAAATGGAACCTGCAGTGGAAATCTGGGCTCTGGAGGCTGCTGATGAGTTTGTCATGACACACCTATTTCTCCACAAGGCTTTTTGAGTCAGCTGCAGGTATGTGGGCAATTCTGCATCCAGCTGTTGTCTCAAAGGCCAGCACTGTCTTGCCAACCAGCCTGGTTGTGTTAGAGCTCACTTCTGTATGGCTCTGCTCTAGCTCCTCTTTACTGAACCCAATAAAATCAACAGGCTCCCTGCAGGTCATTTCATCCTTTGCTGTTGCCACTACTACCAGGAAAACTTTTTAAAAATAGAATTTTAAAATGAATAATTAAGGTACGTGGAGCTGGCTCCTCATTGATTGAGAAACAGACACTGATTTCCCCTCCCTTCCACATCCCCAGGTAATTTTCTTGATACCTGAGATGTGTTCATACATGCAAAGAACTGTCACTGTAAGTTCTGTGTGGTTTCTGGCAGAACAAATGGTGTACAATGCTTGTTAATGGATTCTTTCCTTTGGAATCTATGCTACATAGGGAAATGTGCCATTTTTTAAAACTGATTTTAAGTAAATGTTATAGGATTTTATTATTTATTATTTTTATTATTTATTTATTAATTATTATGATTTTATATTAAATGTGGAAATATAGATACATTTTTACAAGACCTATGAATACTGGGAAAAATACTGATGTGTGTCTTGCTAATTTTAAGAAATCTTTCTGGTTAGAATTTAGATCAATGATATTTTCAATCAATTTTTTTTTGTTTAAATAATTTTCTAATGCATTTTAAAAAATTACAAAGACATTTTCAAAATTTTTTTGCTTCCAAAATGGAGAACAGAAGCACAGAGGAATTGTTTTCTTTCCATTGGGGTAACAGGGTCTCACTGAGTTTATGGAAGGCAAAATTAGCCTGTTTGCTCAAATGCACTTTTTGATAATCCATCAGATATGAAAGGGAGTTCTGTGGTGTGCTCCAAAAGCTTGCAAAATGAGGCTTTATCACATGGCAAAGTGAATTGAAAAAGCAATAATCTGTTTTCAGTGGCAACCTGAATTAGTTAGGCTGTGAACTGACTTGAAATTCCTGGTGGCATAGGAGGAGGTGAATGCAGCTTCCAGCTCAAATTCTGTAGCAATTTTAAGGTACAGACTGTTCTGCAGGAACAAATCACTAACTGCAGCATGTGGAACTGTGGCCTCTGTCATAGGTCAGATCCTGATCATTCTAAACATGAAAAACTTTGCTATGCAGGTCAAATCCTGTCTGCCTGTAAAGGAGCAGGTATGGCATGAGAGCAGCAAAATTAAGGATGTGGGTGGTTGACAATTTCATGGCACAGCACCCACATAATGGCTCAGTCATCACAGCTGGAATTAACAACAAGTGTGAGAGGGGCAAGGCTGGCATCAGAAAGGGTTTTGGTGATTAAGAAGCAAATACTGGGGGTTAATTATAACTCAGGAAAGTTCCAGACCTGCTCTCATTAAAACCAGTGGGAGCTGACAGGCAGCAAGGTTAAGCTCCCAGTGCCCTGGAAGGATCTTGGGTTTAGTGCTGCCATTCCAATTCCCCCTTGGCCAGTGTAAGCCCCACCAAGAGCAGCCCCACGTCTCACCACCGCAATGGTTCAGGGGGCACACAGCAAAGTCATCTCCTGGTCTGGGAATGAATTTGTTCTCTCTGTGCTTTCTGAGCTGATCCCCTGGGCCTCTGCTGGTGCTGGTGTGTGCTTCAGAGAGCTGCCCTAGGAGCAGGGCTGAGCACAGCGGGGCGTTCTGCAAGCACTTGTGGTGTTTGCACTCCAAAGTCACAAGTTTGGTGGTGGCTGCTCTCAGTTCAGGAGTGGGAGTTGGAATAAGTGGTACAAACTGTGGTGGTTGTGGTACAGTTAAATTTTCAATAAGGGAAAACAGTTCAGAAATCTGCCTAAACTCTCTGCATGCTCTTTACCTGCTCTGGAGGAGAAGTTTTTGGAGGTCAGGACTGGCCCATCAGAATGTACATTCAAAGCAGGCAATAAGCAATCCTTTATTATTTATAGCACCATCATTCATAAATGTATTTAAGAAAAGGGATGATCTATTCTCTACATGTTTCTTAAAGGGATTCCATTTTAGCTTCAATGGTAATTTTTACCTTTTCCAGTAGAATTTATTGACACAATGCCTAGCACAAGCCCTAGATTTTGCATCATCCTTTTGTCTGCAAGCATATTCACCAGCCGCTTAATTTGTCATAGCCCTGGAGGTATCAAAACTAATGAGCTTTGTTTGAATAGACTTTTTCCAGTTCATCTAGCACACTTTGGGGTAATCATTCAGTTTCTGTTTGCTTCTGATGTGAAGCATTGTGGGAAATATAAGAAAATAATGGTTTAAAAAAAGCAGTATAAATTGTTAACAGCCACATTCTCTGAAAAGCCCTAAAGATGTTATATTTTTAATTTCTCTATTTATTGAGGTATTGTGAGTACCTTAAGTACAATCATTACAAGATAATATCAAAGGAGAATCTGATAAAATGCTATTTTTCAATTAGCTCTGAGCTTAATACTTTGCTTTTTAGAAGTATTTCACAGCTAGCAAATCTTTAAACAATCTAACCTTTCAGGATTTGGAAGTGGACAAGATAATAACTATGAATACATAATACTGCAGCAGTGCTAAGGGTTTAAAAATCTATTACTGGGATTACATACAGGAATACCTTTTATTGGTCAGACAATTGCATTTTCATTTTTATAAAGCATTTCCCTATACCCAGTATTATACCACAGAGATACACAAAAATGGAATGCAGAGGTGTGCAGTGCATAAGTAATTTCTGAAAGTGTCAGATACTCTGTACAACATATGCTTTTGAGCTCAAATTCCTGGGAAGATTTGTCCTCGCTGAGTAGGACAACGTTTGCCTTATATGCTTTAGAGTGGTGTGTCTTTAACTTGTAGCAAGTTTCAAATTATTGAATAAGGGATTTCAAATTATTTTTCAAGTTAGGGCAATGAGGAATGATTCCCTGGAACTTTTGATTAATTTCTTCTGAAAGAAAAAAAAAAAGACGACCCTGGTAGGCCAAGCTCTAAATTAAGCAGCTCAGTGAGTCATTATTTTCAACAGGATATAATAAGCAACTGAAACTTAACTGTGTGCTCAGTGCATCAGTAAAGCATAACACTTCTAAATAATCCATTTCAGTCCAAAAAGGGCTGTTTCATATGAACAGTCACAGGACCTTTCAGTATATTTTCACATTTCTCTTTAAAAGATGATTTGATGAAAAGCTTTTTCTGTGTAAAGCAGAGTGAGGAAGAGAAGGAATGGCAGGAGTTATTTGCTTTTTAAATCAATCTGCTTTGGAGCTTTTTTGTAGTGCGCTGTCATATTAAGATGACTTGGAAAAAGCCACTAGCAGGAGAGAGCATGAAGTTAGTTAGAAACTCAGCCTACTAAAATTGAAGCAAGTAGGAACTGTGGCAAGAGTGGTACCTTTCTTTAGAACAGATTATTTTATATCAGTGCAGTGCACTATGGAGATGCCCATGCTGCTGTTGAATAAGACACCCTGAGTATCAGGAGCTATTTTAGGTTCCTCACCAACTCCTGTTCCTGAGGTTTATTTTCCATCTCAGCTGGTGCAGGTGGAGTTTTCCACAAGGCAGCTGCAGTGTTTCTGTGGCTGTGTTGGGTCTCCTGGCTGTGTTGGAGCCCTCCCAAGCTGCCCTGTGCTGTGCAGACATCCACTTAGTGACACAAATCAGTTTGCAATGCAGGGCTTCTGCAGGTTCCATGTGTGATATTGAGCTCTTAGGTGGCATTGACAAGCAGTGTTTGTCTTCTCAGAGATAGAGCTATAACTTCTGCTCGTTGCCTTCACTGTCCTATTGAGGCTTTCATCAGTGGTGAATTGGATTGCAGTGTGAAATCTCCCCTCTTAGAGGTCACTGGGCAGGCAGTTCAGAATACAGAATGTGAAATTTCTTGTGGGGATGGGGAAGTCAGGTTCAACAAGTACAGTATTTCACATAGCTAAGGAAAAAAGCTTTTGATTTGTACATTATTTTACATTCTGGCTCTGCAGATCCCCTTATCCTGTGGGAAGGCACTGTCCCTTTCCTTCCCTTACTGTTGCTTAAATGTTCAGGCCCAAGATGGGATTTGAGGTCACTCTCTGGTTACTGCAGCTTATTTGAACCTTTTGTTCTAAAGAGTGACCTGCTCACAAATCTCAGTCATAGAAACAAGAGCTTAGAGGTACTGCATTCAGAGTGGACAAAAATGTGTCCAAAACTTCTTGAAATGTTTTGTCCAAGAAAAGTGAGATGCTAGATCAAACTAACAAAAAAACCAAAACAAAACAAAACAAAACAAACCACAAAAAAAAAAACCCCCAAAACAAAACAAATTTAAAAACCAAACTAAGAAAAGTGGTTTTGAGGTAAAAAGATACTTTGTGTTCTGTTCTGTTTCAGGATTATGATTTTTTTTTTCTGCTCTTTTTTCCCCCCAAACTCTGCTCTTCATTATTTTTTCCCCTCTTGTTTATTTTTGCTATTTTCTTTTCATTTGCTTATTTATTTAAAATCTCTCTACTGTGTCTAGTATATTTTCAAGGATAAATTAATTCAGGTAATCCATGTGGTTTTTCATATTCCAAACTATTTATGTAATTTCTTGGGGTTAAACTGCTGATTTATAGGTTGGGATATAAAGTGGAACTCCAAGTACAGGGTTATGAAACATGTCTTGAAAATACATCCATGTTATAAATAATAAAATAGTAGTTTTATGAGAAAGGGTGCTAAAATATTAAATGAAGCTGTCTATTCTTTATCATGACATGTATTTAATGCACTTTTTATTGTCTCCACCACTTTAAAAAAAGCTTACTTCAAACTTTTAATTACAGCACAAGACCAATTTTTTTTGTTGTAATTGTAAATTTGGACTCTTTCTTTAGCTCCCAGTGTTCTATTAATCCTTGCACACTGGCTAAAATTTATGCAAAAATTTTGGGACCCCGTAAGGTATTGTCAAAGGTTTCAGAGAGAGTTGTGGTACCTCCCCAGAAGTTTGGCATAGAAAGAATGTTAAAGGTTCTCTGTTACATAATTTGCTTGATTGTAGAATGCTGTTGGGCTTCAGTGCTAGACAGATACTTCAATTTATTGTAAAAATCTGCATGTTTCTTTCTAAAGCACATGAGGTGCTGAGGTAAGAGCAAGACTCATCCCAAGCAGAGGGACTTGTCCCCACTGTGACCTCGGGGGTCTGGGGGGACTCTGGGTGTGGCTGCTCTCTGCGAGGGTGGAATATTGTGGGGGAGTGGCTGACATCCCAGGAGCCAACACAAGCACAGGGACCAAAAAGCCAATGGATGGAGTCAAATCTGACTGAGAGATGCTGAAAAAGCAAATCTGAGCTTTGCTATAGTTAGACAGGAGGATGGGAGCTAAGAATAAAGACTTCTGTGTTCCTTTTAGATAAACAGAACTGCTGCAGAGTAACTCTGTCATCAGAGTGTGCTTCTAAAAGAAAGAGCCTGCTGGAGCTTAAGCTAAGCACTCCAGAAGGAAAAAAATAAATCACACGTAGAGAAGAAGTGTATACAGCCTGTGTGCAGGGAGTGCCAGGCAGCGTTGGGTCACACAAAGCATTTATTCCTCAGGAGAGCATGATGGCTGTGTGAAGTATTTACCTGTCCTTTTGGGCTGCAGGGGGTCACTGTTTTTGTCAGACACTTCCTCTACTCTTCTTCCTTCTTTGGTGGGTAATACTTGTGGCATTGAGTTTTTTTGGGGGTTTATTTTGGTAACTCTTGATTTTTATAGCAGTGGGTGCAGCTGTTGTTTTTGATTCACTTGTGTAAACCTAAAGATGGGTATATCTGAGGGGTTTGGCAGTCTGAAGTAGCTCATGTTCCTAAGTGTTGCTGTACTGATGAGTTTGAATAATCTGTTGAGTGCAGCAAACAAATTTGGTCAAATTGACTATCTGTCAGCTTATGTTAGAAATTTGGACTATCTGGTTTGGCATATCTGGGACAAAGTTGCTGAAAAATGCTGGTGAATGCACCAAACCCTTTCTGGTTAGAAGCTTGGTTTTCAGGGGTAACAGAAGAAGTCCCTAAAAGGAACAAATTAAAGGCTGCAGTTGACCTTAGGACTTTGCCTTAGCTGGAATTAGTACCTGGATTTAGCTGTTTTTGCAATGATAGAACGGGGCAGGTAAGATTAAATATTTTTGATGATGCGTTGCTTAAAGCTCTATATGAGTCCCCTCTACTTTCAACCTTTGTATTTTTTTTGCTATAAGTTTTTGTATCAGTACCCTAGAATTTTTAGGTCTTCTGTTACTGGACAGTTCTGCCTCAATCATGCTTTAATTTTATTTTTGTTCAGTGAAAAAAATTTCCACAGCTCTGAGTAGACAGTTGCCTTACTTTTAAAATATGTAAGGTCTTTACAGACTTTTAATTAAGGTTTTCTAATTAATAGAGTGAATTAATTCCAATTTTTAAAATAAGAAATGTATATATTTTTAATTATGCCATTGAAATCAGTGGAGGTAATATGAGTGATCCAGGTATGGGCTGTTTCCTGCTTTGTGTGTTTTGATGACTCAGGAGGGGCAAAGCACAGAGCTGATGCAGAGAAGGAGCCCTGGAGCTGGAGGTTGGATTGTTGCAAATTTGGACCTACAGTGGTATATAAGACATGCTAGAGCAATGTTTACCTCACTTAAAGATGTAAAGCAGCATTGGATCATCCTTCAGAGCAGCCTGGAAAACTGGAATGTATTCATTGGAGAGAAGCAGCTGAAGAATGGCTGAAGGGAAATATTTATTTGTTTATTTAAAATGAACTCGCTGTGAGATATGAATGTTAGTTTGACATGGCAGTGGAATTAAGTTCTATGAAAAAGACGCAGTTGATAGCACTATTGTTTAGCTGACAAAAATGTATCGAGTACAGTGGACACTGACTCACATTGGCAGGAATCAGCTTTAGGGAATTCTGCTTCACCAAACAGATCTCTTCACTCCTGATGTTTGACAGTATAGCCATTCAGAGGAATCAAAGATGAGAAATATGAAGAGGGAGGGATACTTTAGAATAACTACCTTCATCTGGAAATGAAATCAGATATTAATTCTTAGAGAAACATAAAATTCAAAACCTCTGAAAGAAGGAAAAAATACAGATGTATTTTTTATGAAGACTTGTGCTAAAACCTTGGAGGTCTTCCTTCATTCTAACATCTAAAGGTGAATATGAAATTTGTTGCTAGAAAATTATGTATCATTGTGGAACTCATATAAGATGCACTCAACAGTTAAATGGATTTTTTTATCTGTAATTGTACAGAAGATTTATATAAATTACCTTATAAAAACATGGTAATAGAGGGAAAGAGTACCAAAAAGTAATAGCAGAATTGTCAGAAGACTTGAGAAAGCTTGAATAGTATGTCAGATGTGCTCTGAGTTTTGATTATTCTACATGTGTTTTAAAAAATTCAAGCATGCATGGCAGCATGTATTGTGTAATTTCTGGTGCTAGAGGGCATGCTCAAGAAGGAAGCAATCCACTGGTCTGTATTTGATGCAATTGTAATAGAATTAGTTGAGAGTTCCTGAATGTTTTTCAGCCTTTGTTTTTCTTTTATAACTTGAGACATTTGTTCTCATATCTTATTTACTCAGAAAAAGTGAACTTCCTAACAGTAATTTGTGAGAATGAGTGGGAAGCTTTCTGATAAAATACAGGTGTGACATAGTTGGCTTGTGGACAGTTGTTTTCTGTTCTGTTACAAGAACTGATTGTATGCTGACTTTGTGTTATGCTGACTTTGGGTTTCATATCAGGTTGACACAGTTTTGTCATCCTCTCTTAAATTTGCCATTTCAGCAGTGGTTTCTAGCACTTAGTTTGGTTTTCTAGTAAGAAATAACAATGCTTCCTCTACGCAGCTCGACAGAGGGCATTAGCAAGAGCACCAGAATAAAGTTCCTCTGGATCTTGCAGTAGAGCAATTGATTGCCCTTCTAGTGCTTGTGGTGCTTCATTAAACAGTTACAGACAGATTTCCCTGACTGGTTTCACCCCTGGGGCCTGCTGAGGACACTGAGGAGCCTCAGAAGTGCCATCATTCCACCTTTCTGTCCCTTTTTCTGGAGAGCTGGCTGGAATGGTTCTTTAGTGAAGAGGGTTTGATCTCTTGCTGCTGAAGGTGCCTTCTTTTGTTCATGCCAGCAGAAGAGCACTGATTTGAAGAGGGGAATATCAATGTTTGAATAACATTTCCTTGCATCTTTATAGATTTATCTTGCAAGGGCCAGGGTTAGACTTGCCACCTGTGGGAGCTGGTTGCCTCTGGAATTCCATATGGGTGTGTCCCGTTCAGTAGATGACTTTTCTTCCCAGTTCATTGGGAATCCCCCATGGATTTCCTTTCGAAGTATGGATACTGGACATGTTATCCACTGAAAAAAGAAAGGAGCAGCTGCCCTCCATGCTGGAATGTAACTAAGCTCCAGCAGTGCTGGTGTTCATGGAGAATACGTGTAGGGCCAAATCCTGTTTATAGATTTGGGTCAGATTGTTTGTTCTTGTGGTACAGGAGCTGTTTGGTGCTGTGTTGTTCACACTCACTTGGAAGGAAAGGGAATCAATACATCCTTGTTGGAACTGGTAGGTAAAAACAAGTAGTGGCTTTTTGGTTTTGTTGGTTGTGGTTTTTTTGGTTTTTTTTTAAATATATTTGAATTCAACCCGTAAGGATGTAATTCTATTGAATTATGTTAAACTGCACTGAAATGTACATATTTTTTGACTATTGATATTCAAATTAAGTAAAAAGAAAAAAATGGCCTTTGGCCATATATACATGTAGAAAAAAACCCTTATAAAATAAGACCCTTTTTCTGGTAAAACTTGACTAGAAAGTTAAAATGTGTGTTTGAAATAGTCTCAATCTCTTGCATTAGACAGTTCTAGACGCAGATGAAAGGTGATTAGAAGTGTAATATTTTAGAGACCTTGGCAGTTTGGCCTTGGTTATCCTGCTGGAATGCCAGTGTTCAGATGTTGTCACACTGGAATTTGATTTCAGGTACTCAGCTGAAGCGTGGCTGAGGGATGTCACTCAGCCAGGTGCTGCTCGTGTTCTCTGTTTGGGGTAAGCTGCTCTCTGATCTAGGAGGGTGACATTAAGTTGTCAATAAGGATATGAAGTGGCTGATGCCAGCACCTCCATCCGTGAGGCTGGAGCTTGGGAATCACAAGCATGGAAGGTGTTGCTGTGATGCCCAGCACTCAGGTGCTGCAGGGATGCTCTCTCCTGGGTGCTTGGCTACAGCACACGGTGTTATCAGTGTCCAACTTGTATTTAAATGTGTGCATATTCTTGATCCACATGAGGTTTTTTGTTTGTTTTTTTTTTTTTTTTCCCCAGTTTATCCTGGGGGAATCAGGATAAGCATTGAATCTACTTTTCCCCCCACTTTTCTTTGTTATGCCATCCTGTTCATTCTCAGGTATGTTTTCATAGGGAGTTTAAAATGAGCTTCCTGACACGTGTATTCTTTACCTAATTCTGAACATGACATAAAAAGGAATTTTTTTCTGCTACAGTAAATATTTTTGTAGTACAGCATGCTTATTTAATGTAAGTAGGTTTCTGAGATAGCATGCAAAATGGGACCCGATTTTATTAGAGTAGCCTAAAGAACAGAATAAATCCTTTAAGCCAATTGTATAAAAATGCAAATTTAAGTCAAGCAATTAAAAACAGATAGAAATTAGAGATTTGGATTTTGCAGAGCAAGCTTTCCACAGCCACTGCCAGATTACTGTGCAATTTATCTGGATTCTGTCAGCGATAGTCAGACTAGATTTTGATAAAGAGCAGCAAATCTGTCCCTCCATAGCCTCTGTGACTTGCCGCAAATTTCATTCAAGTTGAAGCGTCTGTACAATCCCTTGAATAATTTGGAGTTAATAATTTGTACTTCACAGCCTCTGATAGGCCTTAGACTTGGGGGGTGGGAACAGATTTGGCTTTTTAATCGCCTTGTATATTGTACAGCGTGAGATAAATGACACAGACTGTCTGAAATCTACATTCTTGCTTCTGATGCAAAACTGTAATTAATTTTGTGCAGTGTTTCAGAATTGATCGTGGTCACTTGAATTTCTAATTTTTCATTCACTTCAAAGACCTTTTTTTAAAAAGAATGTGCTTAGAGTGTGTGAGTGCTCTCTGATGCTAGTGTACTAAATGAGTATTTTACGCCTCTTTTTCAATAAGGTGAAACAGAGGTCAAGGCGCGTGGCTCGTGTTTATCTCTGTCCCAGCCTGCTTCAGGATGTATTTTCTGACTTATAGGAAATGCAATCAAACTTAGGAAATTACATCTAAATACTTAGGCTGCAGTGTGTTCACTTCTGTGCCTTGTAGAAATCCAAAAGGCTTCTTTCAGAAATCCTTTTCAGTATAAAACAATTAAGCACAATTTAGGCAATAATTACCCTAATTAACTACACTATAATGTTTGTATTCAAGATTATAGAAACATTGTATCTGTTCTTTGCTGCAATAACAACAAGTCTTCCTAATTTCTCTGTATTGATAGTACTTGTATGTGCTTCTTTGTTTGGTATATTTCACTGTAAAAATATTTGTCAGTGAAAGATTGAACAATATGAATGAATTTGATTATGCCATTGTCAAAAACCCCATGCATCACAATTTCTTGTTTTTAATCACTACTGTAAACCTCACAGCCTGAGGGCATAGTTTTAATTTGGGTGCCTTACTAATGAAAAGAAAAAAATAATTGTTTTGCCTGGATTTAATAATAAGCAATAAAATCAGCCAACCAGATTTTACCTCTGCATTCAATCTCTTTTTTATTATAAAACATTTTTGTCCTTTTTTTTAGATTACTGGCGTAGATACTGAACATTTTACTAATAAATATTTCAGTTTGCTTATGAAGGCTAATGCTGTCATCTGAATATGGAATTATATTTCTTTCATGCTTCATTATCATTTCATGGTAGTAATGACAGTGAGGCGATGGAATATTTACAGGCTTTTCAGAAGACATTTATCCAATACATTTCCCTGAAGGGCACCTAGGCTTAAAGATACATTATCCTTTTATAAAACACTGCCCAGAATCCCAATTTCTGAATCAGCCAATCAGAACTTGTTTTGCAGCAGTTACTGCTAAAACCCTCAAGCCAGTCTCATATTAATCCTGTGAATCTGGTGGTGGGGGGGTGTGAGTGGAGGGCTGGGGAGAGGGGGAAGAGGGAGCACTCACTCCTTAATCATCAGGCTTGGTACTTTAACTAAAATATGTTATTTCTTCTGTACTGATACAGTTTTTCAAACTAGCACTTGGAACATTTCATTGAGATTGGGTGGACTGCAGCAGTAAAGGCTGGTTGTTCAAATTTGGATGATTTTTTTTTAATTTCAAATTTGTTAGGCTTACGTTGCATTCATTTACGATGTCTTTGTCTGTTGGACTGTTGCACGAGCAGATTCCTTGGATCTCTGTTCTGGTACACAAATAGATCACACGAATCCACCTCGGGTTAAAAGTACTCAGGCATTCATTCCATCTGTTGCTCAGTAGTTTTGGCTTTCTCTCAACTTGCCCCTGTGCTTTGAGGAAGAAGCAGCACTTATTTAAAAATAAGAACTCTTACCTAGACACAAATAAGAGAAGAAAGCAGAAGTTTTGCACTGCTCTGACAGCAGTGTGTCAGTGATTAGTTTTTGGAAGAGGTAATGGAATCAGGATTTTGCTGCTGCTGGCCCTCTATACTTGCATGTGTCTATGCTGCATTTGGCAGAGCAGTAGAGAGATTTCTTTTGGGATTCCAGAAGAACTCTAGCTGAGGTGCTGCAGAGCTCTGTAGGAGCTGATGGGCTCTGAGCCCTTTGTTAAAGAACCTGAGGATCTCTGCTGTATGGCAATAAGTGATTTAGACATAACATGCACTCACTGAAATTAATACAGTGGAAATATCCCTATACTGGCAGTCCCTGGTGCTCAACATACTCCAAGGTAGCCAAAGGTGAAATTTTTTTTTTAGTGAAAGCTGTAGAACAAATCTTTATTAAAAAAATCCTGTGTAGTAACAATGAAGAATTTTCTCATCTGAGAGATGCACATCCTGAGCTGCATGCAGCTTACATTATCCTCCTTAAACTGTTGATTTTAAATTTCTCTGTCCAGGAGTTCTAACCTACAGTTTCAAAATCCTGAGGTATTTTGAAATGTATGCAATATTTGCCACTAAACCAATTGGCATCTACCATCTGTTACCACATGCACGTATCCAAGATACTGCATTTTATCCCCAGAAGGAGTGTAGAAAATGCATGTCTGCCAAGAAAGTTGAGTGGCTGTGGTGAAGGAGTCTGAAGTTACATTTAGGCTCTTTGGCAGCCAATCTCAGTGCCTCTGGTAGTCCTGTGAGCAGGCACTTCTTCTCCTTTTCTGTCTTTCCTAAAATGCGAGTTTTAAAATTCACATGGGCAAGTCACTTTGGGGCATATTTTTAGTGGGCTTGAGATTTGATTCTCTTACTGACAACTTGATCTTCATTTTTGCGTACAAATTTCTGAGCAAGAGCAACATGAAATAAATACCTGTGTATTTTCTGCTCTAAATGCTTGTTTTGTGCCTGAGAACAGATAATTAGAGATAAATGTGCTCAGATGTGCACTTGCATATCAATTTGGCTGCAAAAATTTCTGTTGTTCAGTTCTCACTGTATATCAATGTAACAGCCACTACACAAAGAGGACTTCCACGTCTCAAGCCCCAGTTATTGTTTAAATAAAAGCAAAATTCTATATACACAGAGTGAAGCTGTTAAGGTATGACTAATAAACTCCCTTTGACTGGATTAAAATATATGCATATGATAAACTGGCCACCAGTTTGCAAATTAAAAGTGATTCTTGTGCTAGCTTGTGCTAAAGTCAGCATAATGTAGAAGATTCTTTTGCTTCTGTAGTCACTGAGCATTTTTTTCTCTCCATCAATATTGGAGTCATACCCAACACTGTTCTGGTAAAATGAGAATTCCCCGAGTCCCTTTTGTTGGCACTGAGCACTTCCACTTATTTTCACAACATTAGGAAAGAAGATGTCTGACATATTTGAGCAGAAATCAGTCTTGGTGGCTGTTAATCTCAATGAAACCACAAAGCTGTTCCAGAATACAATTAAATTCCCAGTTAACAATCTCGTGTATATCTTCACTAATGTTGTTGTTTCCTCTATAATCTCCACTGAAATGCTTTAATGATTTCTAATGACTTGTAGATCTAAAGCAAGATTGATCTTGTAGACTGTGCATACTTGTTGATGCTCTGTCTGAAGACTGTAGATACAAACACAGTGGTGAGTCACCATTGTACACAGGCTGTTCGTGTTGCTCTTGAGAATTTCAGTGCTGCTGACATCCCAGTGATAGCAAAGTTGATGTTTTGCATATCTATCTTTGTCTGGAATGCCTGTGGCTGTAGTGGTTTGAGCTCTTCACCTTTTGCTGCTGAATAACAGGTCTGGAGAATGGTGGCTGTGCTGCTGTATATCAGCATTGGCAGGAAACTGCTGGAGGGCTTTGGGGCAGTGTCTGAGGAGAATGTGCCAATGTGATTGTGGAATATGGATTCATAATGCTCATCCTGGCTTGAGAGAAATGTGTAGCTCAATAGGAGTAGCAAATGGAAGGAACTGGGCTGATCTTGAGAACCCAACTTCTACTTAAAGCCCCTGCCCTTCTCACAAACCCATAACTGAAATTATTGGGCTAAATCTCAGTGCTCAGATTCAGGGTTTTGGGAGGTGCAGAAAAAACAGATTTCTGTATACAATCATCTTCATAAATAGTCTCATTTTATCCCTGTTGGTTCCTCTCCTCTCAATCTGCAGAAATGTGTCCTTGAAGATTAGATGCTTGGAGATTAGATACTCTGGCTGCATGCAGATCCTGAGCTGCTGTAGTGCGAAGGATAGGTCTGCATGACAATTGCTCAATATATTAGATACATATAGGGTTCACTTAGTGTCAATATTTCTGAGAATTAATATTTGGGAGCATCAGCATGAGCTATTTGTAGGATCTTTCAGAAAAGCCTTTCCTGCTTATGATTTACTTTGAAGAATAACACTCTCCTTCCAGAACTTGTTTCAGTAGGTTGGCTTTAAGAGCATCAAAGGAATGAGGCCTTTTTAAAGTGAATGCTAAACTGAAGATATATTTGATTACAAAGGAGATTGTGCATAACAGTAATTTGTATCTCTAAATAACCTCTCATGCAGTAGATTTACAGTTGGGATGTGTGAGGGGGTGTGCCTCATGCTGCAGGATCATAAAGCTTGTAGATAAAATGCAAGATATTACTGGAGCATGCCTTTCACCCCTGTGAATGCCAGGTATCTCATCCTACAATAAAGCACTTTAAAAAAAATGTAACTTAAAAAAAAAAAAAAAAAAAAGTTTGGTTTTACTTTGGGTTTTTCTTAGCAAAAAGAGCCCCCACCAAAATTGTAACCAAATTAGTCAGCCAAAACATCCAGAGCAAATACATTTACATTTAAACAATCAGGTTGAAACAATATTTAAAGAAAAAGTCTTTCTTAAAACAAAATTTTGTAATTACAACTTAGTTCTTCCTGAATAAAGATAATAACAAATAAAGTCCTGTAATCCAGCCTACTTTCAGGTATAGGTGAAAAAATGTTGCGTTGCTATTAGCACAAAATTGTTCAAATACATTGATTACTTACCCAGGTCATTAGAGAGCTGTGCAAAGAGAGGAAAAAAAGAATTAGTAACTGTTACGGTGCTTTCAGCAGGAATATCTGTTGTGGGCTGTGAAAGATATCACTCCATGCCTGCTGAATGCTATGGAATGTCACTTGTTTCGGTGTCACTACTCTGGCATAGCCCGTGTCCAGTTCTGGGATTGTTGCAATTTCCTCCCTCCCTCTGGATGAGCCCATTAGCAGGCATTGACTGCCCACTGTAATCTTGATTTCCTTTCTAGTTGCTGATAATAAGAAAAATGTTATAATTACACTAGACAGGTCTCTGAAATTGTGATTATCTAAGTAATAATCTTGCAGCACAGGCTTTCTTTGTTTTTAAGAGCCAAAGACTACTTTTCACCTTGTGATTAACTGGGAAAAGGGGGTAACATCAAGCAAATGCACATCCTGTCCCCATCCTTTAAGCCTCCTGCTAAATCCTAAGCAGCTGTGTATGACTCTTATTACTCAAGAGAATTTGAACTCATAACATTTGAGATGAAAAAAAGGACTCAAAGCTGCTCACCAATCAAGAATGAAACATTTCTGCTCTGCAAGAGTTGCCCCGATAGAGAATAAATCAGTAAATCATTAACCATGTTGTGTCCCCCCAAGTGTGCATCACTGTGCAGTGGTTTAAGGCAAACACAACCCCTTGTACACTCATTGTCCCTGGAATCTGATACAGCACTTGCTTTAAAATCCACTTTGATCAGTGAACATTAAGCAAAGTGTCGACAAAAGGTCATTTGGCCTCAGGGAGGAAATGGAAAATTTTATGTACAGAACACATTGCAGTGAGTACAGGGTCATTATAACCATGAGAATAGCTGTTGTGGTTTGTTCCTTTTTTATTTTTTTGGCTTGGCTACTATATGACTTTGAACTTGGCATGGAAGCACAGGCTGCTGAAGCAAGAACTCCTCCCTCCAGTGATCACATGAGCCCCTGTGAATTCCTGACAGGGCCAGTAAAGAGCCCTGTCCCACAGCAGACATCATATTTTGACATAGGACTTCAATTGCAAGATGTTGATGACCAGTGCAAATGTATCGATTTGAGTTTTTTCTCCCCCCCTCAATAGACCAAAGTGTTGTTTGCAGTTAGAAGAGGAGGAGAAAGCTAGTGAAACAGAGTTGAATCTACTTCTTAGAAGCCTGGGTTATCAAACTCATTAATCTACATGTCAAGAGGCTAGGAATGAATAATTGTGTGTAGAATTTATCTGCCAACATGATAGCTACTTTTCAGCTCTCTCTTCAGAGCTCTTTCATTGTGCTTGGCTTTATTATATGCTTTGTCTTTTCTATTTCTAGTCTGTTGGGGAGGTACAGAAATATGTACCTCAGCACTACAGAGGACAGTTGCTTTGAAACATGGCACTGGTTGGTTTTTTGCATGCACATTTTTTCTTACTTAGGTGTTTAAGCATCAAAGTAGCTTGCAAAATTTACTCTTTGTTCACATATAAATCTTAACATTATGAACATTATTCCACAAAAAAAAAAAAATCACCTTAAAGGTAATATCTTTGTGCTATTTTTAACACCTTTGTGGTCAATATTGGCTGCTTTATTAGAATAGTGTTCTTGTTAGTAAAGCTTGTAAGTGATGAGAATTCAGGGCATTTTATAAAAATGGTGTTTCAGGAATCTCAGTAGTGTCAAGGTGTTTTCTCTATTATTTGCTGTATGGGTTTTCATTGCCATGAATGACAAAATCCAAAACCAACGCTGGCGTGGAGAGGGTGGTGGAAGACAGCTTTGGTAGGGATGTGATGCTAATTTGAGTTCAGAATATAACTTTTTTTCTGAAAGAACATTGTCCTAGTTCTGATCTTGAGCTTATTTTATGCCAGTTTGGCAGTACAGTAGATAAATCACTTTATCTAGGACTTCCTATTTTATTTGTATCAAATCTGCATGTCTTGGTCTTACTTACTGTGGGTGTTTTCAAGACAAAATGCTCACATAATTCTGTTGCCAAAATTTAATTTCAGATCTGTAATATCTGGGAGCCACTGCACTTGATTCTTGGAAAATTCCTGGGGGTGTGTGGTGTGTGTTATTTTTGTTTGTTTGTTTCTTTACTAGAGCAAATGATGTATCAGAGTTTTGTCAGCAATCAAAACCATTAGGCCAGACTAGTCTGTATCTGCTGATACCCAGGAATTTACAGGGAGAAGTAATAATTTTTGCTACTCATAGCAAAAATTGTATCTGCTGCTATTCTCTTGCCTGAGCTCTCTCTGAGGTATCTGTCCTATTTCCTGGCACAGCCAAAAAGCTTCACAGAGCTATTACCCAGGTGTTGCATTTCTTTCCCTTTTCCCAGGAATCTGTGTGGCACTGGTAGCAAAATTCAGCGTTTGGTCCTCGTTACACTGGTATTACACCACTGTAAAGTGACTAGTGAGAGGTGGATAGTGTATTTTTAAAGGGTCATGAACAATGCCTTCTCACATTTTCACTGTACCATTGGATGAAATGAAAATGTGTAATGAGAAAGGGAGGGAGCTTTCTATTCAGTGTGTGTATGGTAAGCCAGAGCACTGTTTATTGTAACAGAATGAAGGTACTGCAAGTCTAAGTGGTTTCAACGATGTTTCCTCATCCCAGGAGCATCTGAACCCAGCTTCTGCCTTGTCAGCCACATTTATGATGTGTTCATAATTAAATGTCCACGAAGCTCACAGCATGCTGACCACAGAGGGGCCATAAGCAGTAAAGATAAATGAGAGAGAGAGATGTAATATTGCTTCACTTGTGGGTTTAGTCTGATGTTAAAGATTGTCAGTGATAATTATTAATATGTGACCTGGTTGAGTCTTTATGTGAACAATCACAATTTTAATAAAGTGGTAAACTCTGCTCTCTGTATGTAATCTCACTCTATATTTGACTGTTTTACAACTAATTCTAGAATTTCAAAAAAATTTTCAGTAGTTGAACAATAATATGGAAGCCTATTAATGTGAACGTGCTGCTACTGAAATTTTTATTTAAAGCTTAAGTAGGACTAAAATTTGAAAGAAATTGAAAAGAAAAGCTATAGTCTAAATTGTGGTATGGATAAAGTCTAATCTGGTCAATTGTTTGTCACCTCAAATGAGTCTTTGGCATCCTTCTTTGTTAATACCAGTAAAAAACAGCTGGATGAGCTATATGGTATTATAATCCCATATTCTATTTTCAGCTAAATTTCCAGTTTACTGCAGTGGGTCCACTCACCTGATTGTTACCAAAAATATCTGTGTTGTGGAACTGCAGAAATCTTTTGTTGTTGCACTGGATGTTTAAGACTTGCCACTTATAGTCTTCTGCTTATATCTCTCAATTGTATTTATTGAACAGGAGATATATTCCAGTTTAGAAAATCAAAATAACGTAGACTACCATAAATTTGTAAAGAAATCTTGCCCTGTGACTGGCATGCTGCTAAAAACTGCCCAATGAATATTTAAAATGTATTATCTCTTAGGTTTTCAAAATGTGGTTGCAGGAGGAATGCTGTTGTTTAGTTATATCAGGAATTAATGCTCCAATACAAAATTATTTTTTAAAAAACAGTGAACATACCAAGGCAACAAGTTACTGTAGGTAATGCTGTTTTGGTGTTTCAAACTTGGAGCTGTAGGAATGCCAGATATTTACAGTGGTGCATCTGAATTTAATTTCTTTTTCTCCATCATTATACACGTGGAATGAAAAAATGTGAACTGCAGAAATCAGGTCTTTCAGAGCCGGTTACTTTTTTATTTGAAAATAAATTAGCAAATTTTCACACAAAGTGTTATTTAATTTCCTACAAAGAAATAGATGTTATTTTGGACTGTTTATGTGTTTATTTTTCAAGGCTGTTTTACAGCTGGAATTCCCATCTACTTGGCAGTGTTTTCACATGCAGGGCAGCTGCAGTTTCTGGTTAACATTTACCTGGTTACCAATTGTCCCCAGAGCTCCATAAATTCAGGATCTGATTCTGACACTTTCACAAATATTTCTTCTTCACTTTGTATGCAGTTTCTGAAAGGTGGATGGAAATTGTTATCTGAGGGATGGTAACTGTAAGTAGGTAGAACCAAATGAAGTGTTAGGTGTGTTCCAGCATGCTCTTACTGAGGAATTTAATGGGTTTATTTGTGAAGTAAGATACTATTGTAGCCTTAGTAAAAGTAGGAGAAACTGTTTCGGATTTTTTTTTTTTTTATTTTAATGTGGGAAGAAAGATGTGAGCTGAGGTGAAAATTCTGTTTCTCTGAAATGACTGCAGGGTATAATGTGAGCACAAGATACTGCCAAACCATTTTCCTCTGCTAATACAGGTGCTTGGGCAGGAGCAAGTCTGTGCTGTTCTGCTGTGTATTGAAATGTGGCTCGATTGCCTGTGCTCTAAAATGTTCAGTTTATTCCTAAATCCAACCATTTCTTTAACTCACAGTGTATGCAAACTATTAATGATACTTAAGTGATGTGTACATCACAATGGATGGTACTTTTATGATGTTAATAGAAGTAATTATATGCACCAATACGGTAAAGGAAAAAGAGTAAAATTCAAGGAAATGTTTATTAAATGCAGTCGTTTATTGGAAACAAATGCTGCAGTGTTGTCTTTGTTTGGTTGATCAGCCCAAGCATTTTATCAAAGTTTGCCTGTCAGGCTTGCATGTCTTTGCAAGCCTAATTGACGCTAATAGACTTGGAAAGAGGAGGAGTAAACTTAGAACATAATGCACATATAAAGATCCAGAGAATTGGTAACTAGTTATAAATGCATCAAAGTGCTTTCAAATGAAAAGCTTAAACAAAGGAATAACATTTGGATAATAAAATAGTCCATTACGCTTAAATGGCTATGAACAGGTAAAAAAAAAGAGGTGTTCTGTCAAATCAATACTTGTAGTGCAAAATTAATCACACATTTGACAAGACATGATTCTGTGTTATTTCCACCTACTGTATCTGATTCCATCTGAACATCCATTATTAATAAAATAGTCTCTCTCAAGAAATTCATTATCCTAGAATAAATATTTTAATTTTTTTTTGTTAAATTGTAGATTTGAGATATTATTTTCCAATTCTTTCAGTACAGATATTTCATTTGAATATTTTTCCCCATCTCACTTCAATACTTGTATCCTTCTCCCATTATTTCTGCTCACATGGTACTTATCTTTTTTATATTTTACACATGACTCTAACTGTGAAACTGTGGCCTACATACAAAATGTCACTCAAGATCATAGAGGCTGAGCACTCTTGAGTGTTTAGGACCATGTAATATCAATCTTTTTTCTACAGATTAATTTCTTCATTTATTTATTTTCTTTTTCATAGATATGAGGAGCACAATAATTGATTACTGCTTTTGAATTCTACAAGTAGGGACTTTATGAAAAATACTCTTAGTATTGTAAGTGGTGAGAACTCTGGCTGGTGGGAGGACACAAAATGAAAAGGTCTAGTCTGGTTCTTGCTGAAGTAAATGAGAAAAACATTGAGGAGAGACAACAGTCACAGCTACTGGGATTAGGATGTTCAAGAGTTTTTTGAGTGATACCAGGATTGATGGATTTGAGTTATCTCCCAAAGGTAGGGATGGTAACCTCTAAACTACATTGCAATGTTACATTTTAAACCTAGGAAAGTCTTTTTCTTTGGTAACTTTTAATTTTATATCTGTTTTCCATAAACCTTTGAAGATTTTTATAATAGCAGATTGTGATAATCTGCATTTCTGTCTTGTAGCTGAAGATTTGAAAATAAATTGCAAAGTTCCAACCTTTAGTCAATATAACTATAGAATTTTTTGCTGTTCTCTTGTGTGTAACTTTTAAAATCTGAAAAGAACTTGAAAGAACACAAACATTTAGTGCTTACTTCAGAGAAATAAGTTATTTAAAATACAGTCATTCCATAGCTTTTGAAATCAGAATTATTGGAATCCATTATTCAAATATGAAAGTTAATTGGACCATATCTACATCAGTGGATTGCTACTCCTCCATTTTTTGACTATTTGGGTAATAAAGTCTAATGACATAATGGAAGTACACTTTCCTTGAAACATATTAAGTTCTCATTGACAAACTTTAGAAGGAAAATGTGAGTGTTAAACTCCATTCCTTTGTAGCAGACATTTGCAGTTTTACATTATTTTATAATGTTGACAATTTTATGCTAGATATTTAGAATTCATTGAAATAAGAGAGCATTGTTCATAAGCCACATTTACCTATGTGTTAGATAATGAAATATGATAACATGCTTTGCAAAGCTGCAATATAATAAAAGAGTTCAAATTTGCCATATAAATGTAAAGGAGTAAATAAAATCACTGCAGATGATGCACATTTTGTTCCGAGTGCACATTATAGACAATAAGCAAAGTGTTCATGGTGAAAGTTGTGAAAAGTGTCCAACTGACTTATGAAGTTTTTCTGGCTTTTAAAACTGGGCTCAGGAGACTTGTGATGGGTCTTAAATTTAGACTGATATAGGTGCATGTGCCATGGACTATCAGCATTTAACTATCAAAATTTTTGGCTAACCAGGTGCTACTAAAAAGGAAAGCCCTCCTCTCTACTATTGTGGCTATCTGATAGTTCTCTGTATGAAATCTTGAGGGTAAAAGGCTGAAATTATGGCCTTGTTGAAGTTAATGACATCTTCCTGACATAGGTCAGGATGTAATATAGGGCCAACTTGAACTGCAATTTAAATTGGAACAGTTGGTGTCAAAATCAATAATTAAATGTACTTGGAAAAGAAAAAAAAAAAAACAAACCCCAAACTAGCAGGTGTAAGCTGTCAGGGGTTGGCCACTGTGGCTGCAGTAAAGAACTGAGTGGAAATCAGTGTTTGGAGTGACTTAGAGTCCTTGATCCCCTGTGGCACCAAAAACGTGTAGGGTGTACAGGCAGTTGTGTTTCCTAGCTCTGAGGAAGTGCAGGTTGAGTACTGGATCCTAAAGAGAAAGCTAGAAAGAGGGTTTTGGATTCCAACTGCTTTCAGCCTTTGAGTGTTAGCTCAAGGAAATTTATTAGAGGAAGAAATGCCTTAAGTACTTTGATTATACTAACTTTAGACAGACCCATTTGCCTGTGTATTGTTATTTAATGTTTTTCCCCTCCTATTTTAATATCCATAAAGTAGCTTTCTTTTTTTTTTTCCCTGTATGGCACTGAGTAGCCTGCCACTTACTCCAATTCCAGAGATGGTTCAGTTGTAATAGATGCCAATTCTATAGACCTGTGAGTGTAGATGAAAGACACAAAATGTTTATTTTTATGTAAATCTTTCTTGCTGTCTGTATGTAATTCTTGGACCAACTGCATGGAAATGCTTGTATGGCAAAGGATACTCTTTCATCAAAATTTGGACCATATTCAGTAAAAGCAGAGGAGAGCTGTTCTGTGATGAGGTGAAGATGTCCACCCCCTTTTTTCATGAGTGGTAAAAATGTCAGACTCGTTTAGAATCCGTGAGCTGCTGAGTAAACACAAGTTCTTGACAAAGAACCAGACATTTAAAGGTGGGGTGGCCTTTGGGGTTCTCAGAGTAATTGAGTGCTGGTTGCTTGAACCTCTCACTTAATCAGCCACGTGTTCTTTGGAAGCCTGAGAAGCGCTGACTAAATTTACCTGACTTTTGTGTATACTGGGCAGAGAAAAACACCACGGGCTGCTGTGTTTGAAGTGCTAGAATCCTCATAAAAGGGAGTAATGTGCTCTTGGTGACTGCCACTACCCTTGTGATCTGGTGCATTCTGAACAGATGGTTCATAACACTGGGTGCACATAAATGTCACCTTCTTCCTAAAGTCCAAAATAAGGTAGATGGGAGATTTGGGTAACTCATTTTATTCAGAGTGGTAGCCATACAGGAATATTTTTCTTGCATTTTTAATACATTCATCAGAAACCTTGATGTTGAATAATGTAATTAATTTGAAAAAAAACTCATGCCCAGGTATTTTTTGAGCATTCACAGTTTTTTTTTTTTTCATTTCTAAGAACTGCACACATTGTGTGACCTCATGCAGAACTGATCAGAAATGAAGATTAACTATATTTTTAACATAAAAAGTGAACTAAAATTGAGACTAATGTAAGAAGTTTGGATTTATAAACTGTATTTCCAATAAGTTGCGTGGTTAGAAAGATGGATTAAGTAGCTTTTTGTTTAGGTTTTTGATGGCTTGTTGCTCTCATCAGAATTGTGATATATTCACAGTCTTTGCCTCATCTTGAATGAGAATGCTCTACAAAACTTGTGGTTCTTATTGTCCTATTTTAAGCCTGTAAATTATGACAAAGAGTTTGATTAGGGTGCTGTAATTGTGTTCCTGTTTTGTTCTAGTGACATAATAGAAGCAGATGTTGGGTTAAATGTAACTTTTCCCTTTTAGTACAAGGTTTTCTCTGTGCCTGCTCATCACCAGGGGTGTAGCAAATAACTCTTCTGTAGTTGGAATTTGATTAATATGGTGGTCATGCCCACTTGTCCCCCTGCTTGAATGTATGTGCTGTCATTATAAAAGGAAATATAAATGGCATTGATCACAGCTGAAAACGTGGCTCCTCCTGGTGTTGCTCTGAATGGCAGTTGTAGAATGCTGTCTGTGGGGAAAGCTGCTGATTCTTGATTCATAAAGCTATTTTTCTTTGTTAGAGATAAGAAGAACTCAAAGTGGAAATGGAACTAGTGCTAGAAAATGCCAAGGGAGTTTCTTGGTTCAGCTATTGGGAAGCTGACAGTTAAATATACTCTTGTCCTTTTCACTAAGTGTTATTATTACCTCTCTGTGCTCTGATGATTTCTGGAGTTACCAATGTGCTGCTAGAGTTGAAGCTGAGAACTATTATAAATTCTTATTTCAAAATATGATTTAATTTATTCATCAGAACAGATAGTTCTTACTCATTCTGCCACAAATGTTGAGGATTTGTGCAAAGCTTTGTTGCTTTGATCTTGAAATGATAAATAAAGAGGATATTGGTTAACTTTGGGTTTAGATAATAAGACTTGAAAGTTGATTTTCTTTCTTGAGTGATTACATTTACCTTTTTCATTAAAAATTTGGCTTTGATATTGGAAAAAGCAGTTTTATTCCTGTAGGATACCTTACTCTTTGCTTTGTCCTGTTAAGATTCTATCAACCTGGCAGTTTCTGTGGATCTAGGAATGCAGGTACGAAATAAGAAAAGAAATATCACTGTTCTGTCAAGCCTGACATAGCTCAAATGTATTTGACTGAGACTTGTGATGCATTAAATTCCTCCAGAAGAAGAGTTTCTCACTTTTCATAAACATTAAACCTCATTTTGGTTTTGTTCATGGCCTGTGTGAGCAGACCTTTGTATCCTGGTTTTTCCTGCCATGCGTTTGCAGTTGTCCATTCTGAAATGGAAGGATTGAATGTAATTTATTTCATGAAGATGTTTTATGCTTGCAAGAGATAAACAGATGTTGGAAAACAAAGCTACTAGTTTTGTTACAGCTACCCTAGTAATCAATTGTATGAGTTTTACAGCAGAGCTGCATTGGAGTGAATGTTTCAGAGGCATTTCAATCAAAAGCAGTGCCATTCTGAGCTTGAAACATAGGCTTAGATTTATTTTTCTAGCAGTGCAATCCTCAAAGATTGTGCTTCATGCACCATTTTCATGCATGTCAACAACATCCTTTACAAAATATGAAGATGAGCGTTATTTCATGGAGGTGGCACAAAGTAATACAATAAAATGGATTTATTTCATCTTAATTTATTTAAAATGTGCATAGACTGAACTGAAGTAAAATCTGAGAGATGAAATATCTTGTTCACATGAATACATTGGGGGAAAAAAATCAGCACTCTTTTAACTTTGGAAAGAGAAGAGGAAGCCTGTTTTTACAGGCATGGTTGGATATTGTTCTAGTGATAGGTTTCACAGGGTTTGCATAGAGATTTAATTTTCCAGTGTCCAAAAGTACATATCCACTGTAGTCTGAGCTGTCCTGTAAGCCCTGCTTGGCAATCCTCTCCAATTATAACTCAGGACTTCTGCTTCTTTCCCTGGCTGTGCTGCTGGTTTGAGGCAGCACACAGTGACATTAAAACACAACCTCTGGTAATTAAGATTAAAGACAAAGCTTTCTCTTTAATATCACGAGTGTTAAGCACAGTTCTGAGAGCTGGACTGACTCAGTAGAACCAAATATATCTAAGCTCTGATTAATCTCTGCTTAAAAACTGAGCAGTCTGACAGCACAGTAAGGCTTAAGTAGATAAAAAGTATGGCTGGAGTATAACTTTTTTGTTCTTGGTAGTAACTTCTTACACAGGGTGGGCTGTGTTCCCTACAGTGTTCCTGACCAGACCTTAGGTGAAATTTCTCTAGAGCTGGTTCTCTGCGTTCACTTTGAGATGTGCTTAGTTTGTACTTTAGCAAATGCATCATCCCTCCATCTCCCCACTTTCAGCTTCTCCATCTTCTGTTTCCTATTTCAGCATATAGGTAAATGAAAAGCTAAGCTGTTCAAACGATTGCTTTGTAGCTGGCTTTTCAAATGCCATCATTTTTTAAACTGAAAATTTATACTACTGTTCTGATAAAGCTATCACTGATATTTTTAACTGTCATGATACTAAATATAAAGAAAAGAAATTAAAACTTCACCAAATTATTGCATTGCAAGAATTTGGTTACAAGGAAGTAACCGTGTGATATCCCAAGGTTGGGAGGAAGCACTGATGCTTTATATTTTGTATTAAAAATAGTATTTAAGCACTGCTTTTCATAGATGATGGTAGCACTGATGTTTTTCAGATAATAGCTTTGGGTTTGTGTTTGTCAGAGTTAGGCTGAAAAGCTTCAGTGCCCACAGAAGCAAATATAAACTGTTTATTTCTACCAGAGGTAAGTATAGACTTTGGCTCTGCCTCTGTCAGCCAGATCTTCCTGAGGAATGTCATCAGTCTCCAGAGGCTTTTATGGATCTGAAATTACTTGAATTGTGCTCGTGTGCATTAAAGGGGCTTTAAAAGACAAGAGCTTTATGTGGGTGGTTTATCTGCTTGCAGTGGTACAGAGGTGAGCTGCTGTTTGTTACTTGCAGACTACAAGGGGTCACACTGGGTCAGCTGATGTGGAAGTGGGAATGGCACTGAAATAAGCATAGAATTAACAGGGGAAAAAGGCAGAATTATGGAATCAGTGTTAAAGGTTGAAAGAGACCTTAGAGATCACCTAGTCCCAACCCCCTGCCACAAACAGGGAGACTTCTCCCCCTAGACCAGGTTTCTGAGAACCCTGTCCAACCTGGCCTTGGACATTTCCAGGGATGGGGAAAGCCACAGCTTCTCTGAGGGGTGAGCAGAGGGTGAGAAACTGCATCAGTGCAGCTGACCAATGTCCAAGAACCACAAACAAAAAGAACGTAGAAGTTGAGGACACAATTTTGGACTGCATTGAGAGTAAAATCATCAAACCTCTCTAGCCTTAGGATGACTCCCAGACAAGGGGTGCATAATCACCCCCAAATTTGAAAAGCAACTTTTAAAATTTCCCCTGCAAATCCTGTGTATAGTGTCCTAAATAATAATGGGTGGTGACAGGATAAGATTACCTTGCTTCATTTGAAGGAAACACAGAGTTCAGCAAGGTTTTTAGTGCTTTGATTGAAAGCTAGGATTGAATGTCTGTAAATGAGGACAAATATTCAGTAATTTGCTCTGAGCTTAGTTTAATGGCTTCTGGATATAATTTTGTTTTGATGATTCTGTAGCCTTGTGCATCTGGTCAGGTATTGATGGGGAAACATGAAGCACAGGGGAAAATTACAAAGTAGTTAGGAAAATGTTACCTCTTGAGCCCTGTGCTCTTTAGAGTGGGCTGACCAGAAAGGCCATGTAGAGGTTTCTCTTGAGATACCTTGGGTCAGTGATGTGTGTAAAAATCAGGTCTGACATGAAGGAGAGTGGTAAAATAATGACATTGAGCCGGACTGAGAAAACAGGAGCTGGGCATGGCCTTGCTTGTGAGAAGTTACAAAATTCCAGTTGGAATACAACACGTGGATGGGTTATTACTGGAGCAGCAAGGAATTCTGTGATTATCCTGGTTCAGCTGGGAGGACTGAACACTGCTTTGTAAGGATTGTGTCCTGCCTAGGCATGGAGAGAAACGTTCAGTGCCCAGTTCCTTGTTCTTTGTAGTACAAAATGGATTGATGTTGGTAAAATTGCTTTAGGTGGTTTAAAATGCTTAAAACTCCTCTCTGCCCTGGGCTCAGGGAGTCCTGTGGGGTTGGGTGGTCACCTTGTGGGGGAGGAATGGGAAATGGCCAGGGAGTTTAAAGCCAGTGATTTGCACAACTTGAGCTTCCCTTGCTCTGGGGGAGGGCTCTGAGGTGACGTTACAGGAGCTTAACTGGAAACAAAACCAGAAAAGAGGTGTTCTCTTATGGACTTGCTGACCTGGAAGCAGGGAGATAGCAGAAAATAGCAGGAAATAGTGTAAGGCCACACAGGATTTCTCATCAGGTACTTTTGATCTGGGTGATTTCTCAAGAGGAATATATACTTCTGGCCAAATAGCCTGCTAGTTCTGGAAAGATGCAAATGCCTCTTGCTGCTTGGTCTATTAATTTGCTGCATGAGAGCAAATGAGTAGATTATTCTGTCCTCTATGCATGAATTAACCTGTGAGGGGATAGTATAGATGATTGGTTTTAACCTGTTAGTGCCTGAAAGACATTCAGAACAAGTCCTGGATTTTCTGTCGTCTTCTTTCATATTTTTATGTCCTAAAGCCTCATTGATGTTCAAACAAGAAATCTGTAAATTACTTTTTATTCTGAGTCTTTCATTTGAAATTTTAATATATACATGGCTAATATAGTAATGTAGCAATATAATTTAAAAAGCAGTTCAACTTGTATTTTATGAAAATCCAAAAAATGCACAATTTTGGAACTTCTGGAGATAACAAATTGGTATTCCTTCAAAATAAATAACTAATGTATTTTATTGAGTGTTTAAAATAGGAAAAGTTGAAATAGACATAAGTTCATATTTTAATTGAGCGTGCTAAAAATCATATGCCTCAATAACAAAAACCATAGACCTTCAAAACAGATTAATAACTTTATAACTGTGTCTATGAGATATTTCTGCATTGGCTTGGGTTCAGTTCAGTTGACCTTAAAAAAAGAAGTCTGAATAATCAAAAAGGTCATATCGCTTTGAGAAGGCTCTTGAACTTTTTTTTTCCCCTCTTAACACCAGAAAGAGGTAATGTTACTGTACTGTTTCAACAATATAACGCAGAAGCAAGGAAAACTCTTAGGCTTGCTTCAGTTTTAATCTGGAGTGGAATACAAAAATCATAACTGGGTATGAGCAGTCATTGACAAAAACTCGTATTAGTTTTAGGGATTGTGTTTTTCTGTTGTCACTGAACTACAGGGACACTGGTTTAATGTGATGTATAGTACAAAAAAAATTGTAGAGCTGCAGAGGGATGTTGGTTGCATAAATTCTTCTCTGATGTGTCCTGTGCACCCCATTTGGTGGTAGCAGCTATGGAAAAAATAGTTAATTTCCCAAGAGAAGGCAAACTATACATGGCCAGTGACTAAAATATTTAATAGGAAAGGAGAATAACGTGGAATCCACAGGCTGTTGTGCTGCCCATTTTGTCACAGTCTTGACTCAACTTGGCTTTGTGTTTTGTGTAACACAATAACCAGAGGAATGTAATTAGAAATCCTCTTACTTAGTAACTGAAATATCTTTTAGAGGAAAATATGACAGAGGTAGTTCAAATAAATATATTATTTTTAATGGTGTCTATCAGATAGTTTATACTGATATTGTGCTTTGTCTACCTTTAGGATAACCTCATTTGTTTTCAGACCTGTTCAAGTGACAATTATGTTGAAAATGGACAGAATTTCAATGTTTGCCATCTCATACCTCATGTTTACCGTGCTCACAAATGAAACAAAAGATGTATTTGTGTTTGAATGAGGATATAGATAGAGATGCATGTGAAAACATCACATGCTCATTGATCTTGCTGCCATCTTAAAAGTCATACTGAGACTCCTGGAAATCTGGACAAAAATACTTTCTTGCAGTTCTTTTAAGTTCAAAACTCATAGGTGTCATGGTAAGGTGCTCTGAAATGGAGTTTATTGGCTGTTGGGTTAATTTTATAGGTTACTTTCTCATTTGTGGTTTAAGATACTGCTGACATATATTGAAAAAATGATTAAATGTTGCCAGGTGTTGTAAGGGAGAGAGGGTGGGGTTGGTCTGTGCTTGATTTGTCCCTAAACTGTGATTCTTGCCAAATTTAACCTGCAAGCTCTGAGGCTACTCCACTCACTGTCAGCTTGTCACTCTGCAGGTTTGGTGCAGCAGAGTTGGACCTTCATTACAGATCACAAAGCATTTGTCATGCAGGGAGCGCTGCTATAATTAAATTGCACAAAAACAGCCAAACACAAAGTAGAAGTTTTAATCAAAGGTACATTTTGCCTACTAATAAGACTGTTCAATCTCCTAATAAAGCCTTATCTCCAACTGGCTTCCCTGTGTTTCTCCAGCTGCTTCTAAGACCTTATCCAGTATTCCCTGTCTGTTCCCTGCTCCTAAGGCATGAGAGAGTACCTGATGTCCTTTTACTTCCACTCTCTCATCATCTTTGAGCATGACATGATTCAGTTTCTGTGTACTGTGGCCTGGGATGTCAGGAAAAGTGAGAAGATACTAACAAGCAACCACTTTCAAGGAGCTGGGATCTGTGCAAGTACTGCAGGTATCATGCCAGTAGATCAGCAGTTCTGCTGTTGCTAAAGTGCATGCTGTGTTTTGGGTATTTGTTTCATTTTAACATTTGCATCAAAGGTTTTTCTTTGTTCTATTTTCATTATCTTTTTTTTTTTCTTCCTGTTGACTATTAATTTTTGTTTTTCTTAAAGTTATAATCTTAATTTAGCATATTCAGTTTCACCAAGCATTCATATGTCATGAATAGGCCTCAAAACTATTTTTTTTCTGCTTTGGTATATGTAGACGGGCATTTAGAATCTTGATTTCTCTGCAGCTGATTTTAAATTGAGACTATGAAAATGAGCAAGTTGTGGTTTTGCTATTTTTTCCACACAGGATTGTATTATCCAGAAAGAGGAGCTTTTCATGAAGAGCTCTACTTCATGGTATAAAAGGTATAAAATACTGGGAAATTAATAATATATTTATAATATTTTTCAATACTGGATGTTTCGTTTTTATGATTGGGCTAACACTTTACCATAGAATTATAGTCTTGCTTTTCTTGTTTTGGTTTCCCCATTTGATCCTGAGTTTTACAGGGAATTACTTTCTCTAAATCCCTACTCTAATCCCTCGCCAGATGGCTCCTAGCACTTTTCCCTTGGTCTTTGTTTTGATTATTTAATTTCTTTCTGAGAGCAGGGACAATGTCCACCCTGCAGTGTACTTTCCTTAGCTCGTCTGGGTGTGTACCTGTTAAATACAGCATGAATGAAAGCACCGAGGTTTGGCTGTTCTTCACTTGTGGCTTCCCTGCCAGTTTCTCCTCTGCTTGCGAGGCCATCGGCACACGGTGGAGTCTGGGACAGACTGTGCCTTTCTTCAGCTGAGCTTCAGTGTTGGTCCCCTAAAAATTATATAGGAAATTGGGCTGCCTTTGAGTGAACATGCTGGTTTCTGGAAAAAGGCATATTCTTGGTTCCAAGAAATGGTTATTGGACCCTTTTCCTCAGTGAATTGCTCCACGCTCCATTGGCAGCAATCCCAACTTGACTTGAATCATCTTTGCATTGTATCAGTTTTGCTGTTTGTGCAGAGTACAGTTTATTATCCTTTTGTATCAAACAGTATCTTACCTAAACTCTTTATCAGAACAAATACACATAAGCAAACCTTACCTGCTTTAAAGTTTAGCTTATTTCTTTACCTTTTACATTACCCTAGGTTATTTATAGATTACTAGCTCATACACCACACTTACCTAATTTTTGTAGGATTCCTTCCAAGACTTCATGATCACGGAACAACTTTTAGTGGTGGGTGACCTTCTTTAGCAGTAATTTCTTCCCTTGGGCATTGAAATCGATTTTCCTCATCCTGGTATGCGAGGAGTCAAAGTCTGTCCCTTGCCCTGCCTGTCCCATGAGCTTTTGGTGGCATTGTAGACAAATCATCTGAAGGCTGCAGCTCCTAGGGAATTCACTATGGCAGCATCAGGGACAGAAGAAGGCTTTCAGGCAGCTTCCCTCTGTGCTGTGATACAGTTTTGTTCAGAAACAGCATTCAGTGTGAGTTAGGTTCTCAAAGGTGGTTTGTTTGGAGATGGGAGTAGTAAAGGCAGAGTGACTCTGTACCCGAGAGGGCCAGGGGCAGCCTGTGCCACTGCCAGAGTTCACCAGGCAGGGTCTCTGCCCCCAGCCGGGGAGGGTGAGCCCTGGACTCTTGTCTGCTCAGAGCTAGAAAATTCTAGCCTGTGTCTATTTATAGATATACATATCTAAAGAGAGAGGCTGCATGCGCCCTCCTTGCCTGCATGCATGCAGTCCTTTTATGATAATATTGCATTCAGTAAATTTAAGTTTTGGAGTGAGTGCCTGCTGTAAGAAAGCCTGCAGTGATATCAGCACCCAGCCTGACAATGGCAAAGCTGTTTGAATGAAGATGGTGCCATCTGTTCAAAGCAGCAGTTCAGTGTGTGGTGGTCTAGTGCATGTATAGGTGAAAAGAGGCGTATGCCTGGAAGTTGTCATGCCCAGAAATTTATACCTGGCTATAGCTGAGGAGTTCAGTATCTTTGATGTACAATGTGAAGAAAACGAGACATAATTTATCAATAAACCAGACAATCACATGTGCTTGTAGTTGCAAAAATCTTCTGAGGATTTACTGAATCGGATAAAATATTACAAGGGAACAGGCCAGTGTGTTTGACTGGAGAGACTTTGATTTTGTTTCATTTTTTGCATGTACAAAAGGTAAGGGAAGGGAGAGTAAACAAAATTTGATACTTTGGAAGATACCAAGGGAAAGTGTTCTTCATTTATTGGATTGTTTCTTTGAGGTTTGGCATTGTGAAATCTCAGTTCTTCAGAGACCTTTCACCTGGCCATGGACACAGCGAGCATCAGTGACATTGTACGTACACGGAGGTGAGTGTTATCCCTGAATTCTGCACTCCCCTCTGCTTCACTCAGTAACTCAGTAAAACTAGCTTGAGTGTGAGAAATCACTTCTTGGGGAGCAGAATGACTATGGATAGGCCAACTTGTAAGTAATAGTCACAGCTCTCTTTAAATTATGTGCATAATAGTTAGAAAAATGAATATAAAATAAGCTGTGCACATTCCCCTTAACTCTAAGCAGCAAAACTGAAAATATTTCAAAGGGAATAGCTGTCCTATTCAGCATGAATAAACATATATTGGTGAAATGCATGTTTCCATTTATCTCTGTATTGATCAGAACACAATTGATCAGCCAATATCCTGAAAACATTGAGAAGAAAAACAACGGGGAAAACACAAACTGTACTCTTCTGGCGTAAATTAGCAAAGAAGTGTGATATAGATGTGATATACATATATATTTCTGTAATAAAGGTATGCCAGTGTAAGAAATGAATTATTTGTGCAGGCAAAACTCCTGTTAACAGGCAGTTAATGGAAAAGAAGGGTAACAGAAGTGAGCTGGCAAGCTAAATGGGTGAATAACCTGTGTATAAGGTTTCATGATAAACTAATCTAAACAGCAGTCATTTAGTATAATTTTAACAAGATCTCAAGAACAACAGTATAAGCAATTGAAGAGGCAACAACCCATGGTGGGACTGTAGCATGGTTTTTCCTTCAGTGCTCCTGGTAACACACTAATTGTAATTGTCAGTAACAAGGTCCTGGGTGAGCAGGAGAGTTCCCCCGTCATCTTTACAGGAATGTGTTGTGAAAGGGCAGCTATAGACAACTCCACAAAGGGCAGGGGAAGGAGGGAGGCAGGAAAAACTGCTGCAGCAGAACTGCAGGCAAAAGAACTTCAGATGACTTCACATAACTGAAATAATAGTATTAACATTAAGAGCCTTCTAGACAGAAGGCACAGATATAATATGAAAAACAATATATCTGTTTGCTTTTGACAGTGTAAAATTTAAACCCAAATCTTCCCCATGGCAGAGGGTGGAGTGTGATGATCTTTAAAATCCCTTCCAACTTTTCTATTATTGTTATTAACATTCTTCAATCCCATGCTTGACTTTTGAAGTTGATTTTTACTGGGCAATAGTAAAACAACCTTCCTGCATAGACATGCTGAGTTACTTGTTTTCCTGTGAAGCTGCTAACCCTATGAAGCTGCCAAAGGTGAAGTAAAAAAAATGTTGTCTTTTGAAAGATAGGGCTTTATAGTACCTATGAAAATGTGACAAAATCTGTCATCCATTGGAGAAAGGATATTTAAGGATAAGAGAATGACAGCAGGCAAATTTAGTCAATTGGACAGTGTATTTTAGAAGTGATACATTCTTTTGAAAACCTGGAAGGCTTCTTTAAAAACCATGTTGTACCTATATTTTTAGGAGATCAAAGTCGTGGGAAAGGGGATTTCATACAAAGTTGTATGAATCTGGGAAAAAATGCAGCAAAACAACACTGAAAAGGCACTTAGCTCATTCCTGGTGCAATGAGATGCTGGTTGTGTGAGTTCTGAAACGAAGGATATGCAATGAATTTGGGAAAGAGTGTAAACCAAGAGAGGAATATGGGATGAAAACTTTTCTGTTGTTAGAATGCCAGGATTCATGTGGGACTATTGTTTTAGTAGATGTTTTAGACATACAGATGGGTAACAAGAAGACCTAGAGTTGTTACTGTAAATTTCCAAGAAATGTTTTGATTTCATTCCTCATTGGAAGATAATGAAATACTTAAGAAAAGGTTTTTTCTATTGTATTACATTATGACATATTGAGAACTTTTATAAACGTGAAATGATTTGTAAAGGTAAGTAGCAGGGAAAGAATATTAGGCTAAATTGACCACTGAAGTCAATTATCACCTTTATATTGCTTCTATTATCACCTTGATGTTTACTGCCTGTGGAAGCTTTTTCATACTCTCCCTTCTTTTGATTTTTCTGTAACAACTCGGGACAAGCCAATCTTTTTGTAAATGCTTGAAAGGGAATTGTAACGGAGAGAGCCTTGCACAAAAGATAGGAAGCTAAAGCAAAACGTTGAGTTTTGCTTAGTTGCTCTTTTTTAGTTTCCTTTTTTCTTCTAATGAATATTCTTAGTGAGAAGAAATAGTATCCCCTAGAACTATGCATGAGACTTCATCCTTTTAGCTGAAGAAGGAATTAAATAAAGGAAGCCTTTCTGAAGGACCCTATGCTACTTATTTAGGTCATTTTAAACGTCAATATGAGTAAATGGGAGGTTATACATCATCCTTTCACTTTAAATTTACAGGCTGCAATGTGTAAATTTTGCTTTATGAGTTTCTTATAGCAGAGATTTAGGTTTCTTACAGCAGAGATTTAAGTTTTTCTGTCTTATAAAAAAAACTGAGTATGCTAATGTCTCTGTGAAATAACAAAAAAAAAAAAAAAGTGTTTGTTTTGAAACCTAGAAAATAGGTTTCAAAAGGAAGAAGAGATTGGATTATGATCCAAACATATTTTTCCTACTATGATGGAAAAAATCCACTGGGTCTCTGTCTCATTTGGCCTGTATGTTGAGGGAAACAGTGTCTGATGTCCTCAAATCTCACCTTTGTACCTCAAATTTGAAATTAAATGTGGGGATTATAAATCCTAGGCAAACCATTTCATCTTATCAATACTTAAAACCATATTCTGTTTATTACAAGGAAATGGTTTTAAGATTTTTTTTTTAATTGAAATTATTAGGATCTGTAAAGACTTGTAAAATTCTCCGGACCTACACAAGTTTCAATAAGTCTCTGTAGCTCTTCACAGTACTGGGGGTGTGCTCTTATAATGGAAGTAGCTGAATGAAGCTTTTTAATCTCTGTTGCATCCCATTAGGTTAGATTATTGATTAGTTCCTGGGGTCTCATGTCTCTAGAATTGCACACAAGTTACAACCATACAAGGAAGTTGTAATTTCTTCCAACTTCCATGGATTTCTCCCTCCACTTCCAACCTCCTTCGTTATTTCTCTTTTTTTGCATCAGAATTTGAGATAGAAGAATCTAGGTTAGCTATGGGTTAGAAGTTGTGTTTGCATGCTGGAAAATCCATGACCAAGTGAAAAGTAAGAATGATGAATAAATTCATTTTAGCTGAAAAGTGTGAGGCTGATAGTCTGGAGGGCACTGAGCATTGGTGTGCTGTGTTCTTGGAAATTCTAACCTTAGCCCTTATGATGGCAGCAGTATGGCTTCTGCCACTATATGGGAAAAATAACTAGGATCAAAAGAATTGGTTTTATCTTCTGTTGTTTAAAACTTGCCTGAAATTTCACAGGACTAGCTAACTAGCTTTGTTTTTGGAACATTTCACATGGAAAAGTTATGATGCAGATAATGCTGTGGGAAGTTGCTTCCAGAAGGATTTCCTGCATGAAACAGAGGGGAAAACAATATATACAAAACCCCCTGGAACCTCTTATTGTGGAAAATATATACATTTAGCTTTTTAGATGTTCAATTACTTTCCCTGCAACAAACATTTTCAAAATATTGTAACCTATAAAGAAATGATCTTACAAGTTACTTGCTTGTTTTATGCAAAAACATGCTGTTTGTGTTTAAGTGACAGTAACCAATAATTGAATATCTGTAAACACTATCAACAGGGAACTTAAATAGTATCTTTGGGGTAGGCTAAAATTAGTTTTCATTTCAACCTATTTGTAAATCATTTGAACCAAATATCTCAAGTTGAAAATGTAAATGTGTTTTTGTTTTTGCTGGAGAGATGAGGTCAGCAGAAGTCTGCAACAAATATGATTACTTGGGTGGAGGTGACATGATTTACTTAAATCAGGCAATTTCCCCATTAAAGCATTGAAGCCTCCTCATAAAGAGCCTACTTAGCAGATGCACTGTTATGTCTTCTAGGTGATTTGAAAGAAAAGAAAGATTTGAAAAGAAAAGAACAATTATAAGAATGGATGTATTTCTGTGTTGAGTGGGGGAAAAATCCAGTTTTTACAGCAGGGGGTGGCTAATTTTCCATGGATAAAATAAGCCTGCTTCATAAAAGCTTCTTTAATAAATATTGTACAATTAAATATGTTTGTATATTTAGATTTATATTGCCAGGGTAGGGCAATGCAAGGATGAATCATGTGAGTGGTTAGTTTCTTACCTTTCCCCACTTTAAATGCAGAAACAATTTTCTCCCTCCCTTTATTCCTCATCCAATGGGAACAGCACCTCAGTACAGGTGGAGTTTGGGGTTGTTGTTGAGTTATTTTCCCTTTTTTTCCCTCCTCCCCTGGGCCACTTAAAATTAGGAAGGGGTGTTAAATTGGTAAAATTTTATGCTGCTGCTTTTGCTTCTCTCCAGTGTTAAATTGGTAAAATTTTATACTGCTGCTCTTGCTTCTCTCCAGTGTTACGAGCTGAGCCAGAGGCCACACCATAAAATGTGTGATTGATTAGCAAGGACTGTAGTTACAGGAAGAGATGCCATATTTTCTGTGCCTTCTGTGGACTGAGAGACTGAAACAGGAGATTCAGAGCTGCATCTCCAAGGCTGAGCCCACTGGGGCACGTGCTTGCCTTGGAGGAGGTTCACAGAGATGTTTCTCCTGGGCTGGAGCTGCTGTTGTGCTTGAAGCATCTTTTTGTTCCTGAGCATTTGTGTCTGCAGTTGGACTCTCAGGTGCTGAGATTCCAGCCCAGGCCTTTGGTCTGATCTAGTAAAATCATTGTATATCTTTCTCTGTTGAGGCAGATGAGATTTGGGAGAGAGGTGCTGGTTTATTTTATAGTGTGCTTTTTGATCATTCCCGTGTTTCCCACATTTACATTAAATCTGCTCCTTTATTTGCCATGGTATGTAGATACTTTTGATCCAACTAAAAACTGGGACAGTGGATTGTGGCTTCAGTAAAAGCTTGCAGGAAATTCAGATGGTAAATGCTTTTGGTCTGCACCACTATATTAGAAATTGCTCTGCATTTTTTTCAGGTGAGGCAAAACCCCACCCCCATATGCTTAAGTTTTGGGCACTGTGGTTCTGAGACTGAAGTTGAAAAATCTCTCTGAGATTAGAAATTCTGATCTCCTGAGCCAGCTATAAAAACTGAGTATAATGCTCTAGGCTAAAAAGCACTCAGTAAAACCTGATTTTAATGTAATTAAGAGTTCATTTTAGGGCTTTATTTGGGCATTATTTCGCAATAGAGAGTGGTAAAAAGATGAAAATCACAAATTGATAAAAGTTCATTTTGGTTTTCATGTCACTGAGGTATTCCCTTCAAAGGGACCATGAAAATATGCATTAGTTGCACATAAGTGGGTCTTGATCTCAGCCCATGCTGCTTTGATTGGAGCTGGTGTAATTCCATCGTGCTTTTTTCAGAGGGACAGAGAAGCTGCTGCAGAGGAAGGGGAGGTGGAGTTGCAGCAGACACATTTGAGAAGAGGTTGAAGGTGTTGATTGCCTGCAATGAGGTAACTGTGCATGGCTTAAACATTCAGCCTTCACCCCACTCCTGAGAGCACCTCTCCCAACACTGATGGCTGTTGATGGAGCAGCCCTCCAAAAGAAGCAGTGTTCATCTCAGTCTGCTTTCTTCTCTCTGACACCACATCTTACTGCAACTAGAGACTATCTGACAAGCTATTACATCTTTAGGTTTGCTTTCTCAAAATAGTGCAAGGAATCTGGCAGATTTGATAATCTCTAGTTAAAGTACTTTTTTGGCTTTGGGTGTAAGGGAAAATAACTGGTTAATTCTGACAGTGAATGTCTACATGTAAGACCTCAGAATTCAAAATAATTCAAAGCAACCTTTTAAATTAAGTGAGCACTAATTAAAAAATTTAAATATTTGACTATCTCTGGAAGGGACAGTATATAAAAACAGTGCAGAGCAACTTTTTTTTAATGTCAGTTATAAAACCATAAAGGCAGAGAAGGAATAAATACACTGAAAGCACTGATTAATCCCCCTGTGTTGCAATGCCACTTCATACTGTTGTAATGTGGACCCTTTCCTCTGATATTACTCAAGAAATACAAACAAGAAGCATTTATTATCTCCCAAGTAGTGTGTGCTATAGAGTGCTGAATAAGGAAGTGAGGTATTGCAGCTGTTATCTTCTGAACTAACTGCTACTGCGTGTTCCATGACCAGCCCTGGCAGGGTTTTTGTTCCCATGAATGAATAGGCCATAAATCTGTCGGAGCTGACACCAGCAGCACTGCTGGAGAGTGTAAAGGGAAAATTTGCAGAGGAATCTTGTGGTCTTTGCTTGCCTGGAAAATGAGTTCAATAAAATGGAGGTGATCAGTGCTTATTTATAGGCCAAGCTGATACATCCAGCATTGGCTGTCAGGGTTTAACTTAGTGTTTCCTCATTTATGCTCACTCTGTAAAGCAAAACATGGCACTGTAAAAAGCTTATATAATGCTGTTATACTGGGCTAGTCACTATTGTCGAAAATAGATAAAGCAAAATAAAGGGAGGAAAAGATAAAGGCACAGATAAAATGCACAGAAGGCAATGGAAGAGGCTGGCCAACGCTGACATCCTGAGAAAGGATGTGGAGCTGCTCAGAATCATTTTGCTTGAGCCCTAGATTGGAGGTGCTTGGCAATTACTGCTGTGTTAGAACAGCAGATAGATCCTGAGAATTCTGCTCTGAAAAGACAGCATGGGGATTTTATTCTAGTGGAGGAGAGGACTGAGGAGATGACTATTTTATGTAGAGTTCCTTCCAACACCAAATTGTAAGGTATGCTGGAACTGTACCTTAATTTGTATTCTGTTTCATGTGGGGGCCTTGTATAAGGATTAGTGTGATGTGCAAAAGTGTTTAAGTGCGAGAAATCTTTAATTGTGATTCACTGAAGAATTTTAAAAAAATCTTTTAAAGCAAGTGTTAACAAAAATCAGGTTCAAACCACACCCAGAGTACAGCGTAGCCTGTACTTAACAACTGTACCTGAACTGGGACTGGCTGAGTTAGTTTGACTTGTAAATAATTAAGATCTTCTAGGACCAGCTCACCTGATGGGAAGTAGGAATGGCTCCAGGTAGCCAGTTTGTAAAATTTGCTTTGCTGAGTTAGGGTAGCCATGGGCTTGGAGCCAGACTGGACACTCTGTGACCAGAAGTGCAAAGGATCTAAAAATTAAGGTCATTGGAAAACTGCTGTGAAAGACAATTTTTCGTCTCTCTCCTAATAATTTATCAATTGCTTTGAGCTTACTGCCTTATAGCTATACTTCTTGCTGTGTTCAAAGGAGTTGAAGCAAATCTACATGCTCATATTCTTTCCTTTGTGTCTTAGTGCACAAAGACTTGTAAACTGTACTCTCTTGCCTTCTTTGATAAGAGTGACCTCTGCCTGAGAGCAGGGAAGAGGTGGAATAACTCTTCTGAGTAAATGAAGTTAATGCATGACATAATGATGCACTGGGGACATGTGTTGCTGTTTTGAATAAGGACTTTAAAATGAAATGAACAATATTGCGAGACTCTGAGACATTATTCTGTTAGTCTTTGGTCAGCTCTGTTTCTGCAGCCCCAGCTCAGTTCTAAATATGGTGGAAAGCCAGGTATGTCAGAACAGTAAATATTGTTTTCCTTCTAGCAGTGGAATTTTGCCATGAAATAAGAAGCAGAAGTCCAGTGAAAATTTTAATCGCTAATTGATTTTTAATATTTTTCTCAGTGTGTATATTCAATTAAAGGAGCATTGTAAGAAGCCAGAACTGCAGTATGTTTCTTTAAACTTGCGGATCCTGTTAGGTATAGGTCCAGGTTATAAAATTGAACTGCCTTGCTTTGCATCTCTCTGTGGAAGCAAAAATATTTACTGATTTTTCTCTTTTCTGGTACTCCAAAATTTTTTTCAGTATCTCAATTAGTACAAACTTATCAGAAAGAAAAGTACAATTTTCTTCTGTTATGAAATTGCTTATTATAGTAGTAATAGAATGTTTCAAAGACATTTTGGGCTATTTCAACACACAGAGAGGCTTTGAAGGGAATTTCAAATAAGAATGCCAAATTAAGTGATAACACTCATTACTGGACTGTTTCACATATCATTCAGACCTACTCCAGGGACAGTGCTTGAGTTATGTATAAAAATAATACTTGACCCTTAGTGACCTATTCCATTTCCAGTGTCTTGTATCCTGTGATTTAATGAATGAGCCTGTAAATTTTCTTGGTAAACATAACAAAAAAAAATCCCAACAACCCAAAACACAATTGAGTGTGTTGTTACATCTTTGTAATTCCAAGAAAATCTGGAGTGTACGAATGGTTTCTGGAAAGGTCTTTCATTTGTATGTTACTGAATTATTAGAAGTGCTTTTTTTTTGTACTAATAGCTAATGAAACATATAAACACTTTTCTAGTGTTCAGTTGAAGCATGAGTGCCTGTATTTTGTTAGCAATGACCCTTCTGTTTCAGCTTTCAAAACAGATATGAAATGTTTACAATATGGTTATTGGTTCATTAGAACAAGTGTTTCCCTTTCTCTGAAGTTAATAGATCTTAGTTCTTAGTTTTTTTTTTTTTTTTTTTCCCCTGAAATGGGTGTCTGGATAATCTTTCATTTTGCCATGAAATGGGGTGGGGATATTCACTGGGGTGGGGATATTTTCTCCAAAAAGACAAGAGGATTCTGCAGAGGGAACTTAGAGTAGGTTGGAGCACTCCCTCATTAGATTGAAAACCCACAGAGACAAATGCTAAACGTGTGATTTTTTCCCATTTGTGCTTTTTCAGTCAGGTTTTGGAAGAAGTTACTGCAGTGAATGTCCATGTACAGGAGATGAGTTTGTACCTCCTATGCTCTAAGTTTAGAATGCACTTCTGGGCATTGGTATTAGTAAAAATGGCAGACCAATACTTTCAGAAACAAAAATGAAGTTGTCTCGAAGTCGAGAATTATTTTTACTTGTGCATAAGTATGTGTACATTTTTTATTATTTTCTTAGAATGTAGCTGCACTGTCTACAGGTGTTACATAAAAAATCACTGAAGCTAGTTTGGATCCAGAGTGTTGCAAGTGTAGAACATGGAATTAAAAGAAGCAGCAGGTCAGCTGCTTGTGCTGAGCAAATCTTAAGAAGTGAGAAGGAAAGAGACTTTTTTCTAGTGTAACGGGAGTTGTGTGGTGATTATTAGTCACATCAGAGCATCAGAGTGGTAGTCCTTAATTACCTACAGCTACAACTGCTTAATACAATAAATCACAGTGGAAAGCTGGTAGGTGATAATGACAGGCACCTGCTGATGGAGCCTGCACTAATAAGGGTGCAGCACGTGCAGCTGCCTTTCTTTCAATGTCTGGGTGAATGAGGCAGAGGAAAGACCTCTGACAACAGACAGGTATCAAGGCTCAGGATGAATCTCACTGGAAAGTGCCAGAGATTGTAGGGTTGTTTTTTTTTTTTTGTTTGTTTTTGACTGAGAGCAATAAAGGGAAGGAGGCCAATGAAGTAAAAATGTTAATATTTTAAATAAGTATTTTAGTTTTGGCACAACTGCAATGGTTGAAAGTAATTTTGTAGCTACTGTGAGCAGGGCTAAATGTATATATATAGTCATATAGTCAACAGTGTACTTTGAAAATAAGTGTGTTCAAGCAGGAGCCTGTGGGTGGTGAACCTAAATGGGAATGTTTGTGGGGCAGGGTGGGATGGTACATTCAAGTGGTCGTAGTCACAGTGCCTGGTTGAAAATCCTGGTAATCCATGAGAGCAGCACTGTGTGACTACATTAACACTTCACAATAAAGGATGGCAAGTGGGCAGATTTGCATGCAAATTAAATTTTCAACAATATTTCTGCATGCAACTTCCATTACAGTTGGGCAACTTTACACAATTGAAACTGATGACTAAGAAAAAGCATTTACAATTTAGAAAATTACAGCAATGCCTGTAATCACCCAGGTTAGATGCTGAAGTGCCTCTAGGGGTTTGATTAGAAGGAGGAGAACCTTTAAGAGGCTGATCAGGCAGTATCAAGCACTGTGAATTGAAACCGAGTGAGAGAAGCTGTTATAGCCTGGACTCAGTGAAACAAATCTACAATAAACCTATGTAATACTGACAACTTGTAATCAGTGGAACAGGATATGTTCAATCAAACCATAAGGAGCTGTAAATAGTGTGATATTTATAGCAGAACCAAGGCCACATTTAGCAAAATTGTATATTAAAGACAAGATTAAATGCCCAATGAAAATAAAGGGCAGTTGGTGATATGAAGAGTGCAAGGAAAGGGATTCCATTTGTGATTGTAGCAGGTTCTGAGAAGTATAGAGAGTCCACAACCCCCATAGACCTTTCCAACGTGTCCACGTATTTTTTACATTTGTAAACTGTTTCTTTTGTATTTCCATCACACACATTTGGCTTTGTGTGAGATCTGTGTAAAGGGGACATGAATAATGCTGAATGAAAACTCAGAATATACTGCCCTCTCCTGACAGCTGGGTCAACCCCAGAGCCTGCAAATAAAATACTTAGTGAATTTTTCTTACAAGAAAATTTGGTGCTTGATCCTTCAGCCTTTTGGTTATATAACTTAAAAATGCTCTTCCAATGAGAAAGTGTTTTTTTTTTTGTCTTCTATCATGAGAAAATTAATGAGAATATTATTTACTAATATGCATACTTTGATCATCAACTCTTCCAAAACATATCTTTGTAACATTTAAAAAATATTTCCCATATTGCCTGTTGTCAGTTTTCTCAGTTTCAGAATTGGCTCACTACCAGATTCTTGAAGTTATGTAAAATAATGACTGAAACTGCTGCCAAAGTGATAGTGAAATTAGCCCTGGTCTTGTCCAAAAACAGGTGAATTTCTGGGAGGGACACAATGATCAGTGATAGCTGAAAGTACAAAGAAGTGCATAGGAAGTTTTAAAGTGTGGGATTGGATTGTAAATATTGTATGGTAGAGGTTTGGTTGGAAGTATGTTGGCAGCCAAAGAGATCTCTTAGTTTTTTGAAATATTAAGTCTTTCCTCATATTTTGAGGCCGGGTTGCATTTTGTGAAATCCAGTTACAGAATGTAGTATTGTTTTTGTCTGATATCTCCCAACCTGTTCTTGAGCCACAGCTGAAAAAGACTGAGTATAAACCCTGCTATTTTTTCCACCCAGTCTGAGAAGTTAGGCGATGAGGAAATGAAAGCATTCTTGTCAATTATTTGAAAAACCTCAGCGAAGCTTTCTTTACCTTCAGCAGGATATGTCTGATATCCCTTTGAGAGTCAATGGCCCTATTATTTATGTAGTTTTCTTTTCCTCCCCTTCTCTGTCCCCACTCCCCTCCCCTGCCCTGTATGGGGTTGTCTCTTCCATTTCTGCAGATTAAGAAGTTGTCAAGGAGTAGAAATTTCCATTTGGAGGTGACTGCATTCTTTTTGTCCTGTATAGAAGACTACAGTACACTACCAAAAACACCAGTAGAGGAATAGTTTTGCTTCATGTACTACATGTGTACCTTTGTTTCTTAAACCTGCACAAGTAGAGGGTGTAGTGTCTCCCAAGCCTTTCTTTGTTCAGGGCTCATGATTTGATTTCTAGCAGAAAGCCACAGAAGTAGTGACTGGCTCCAGCAAACAGAGCTGGTCAGTGTATCAGAACACTAAGGATTACTGTGGCTGGGAGGGGATTATGAACAAAACTAAGTTTTCCTAAGAATGGCAGAGTATAATGGAAAGATGTGCAGCAGCTCTGATATTTTCCAGCAGCTTGGACAAGACAATTGCTGGTGGAGCTCTCAGTGGACTGGATAAACTTGCATATGAGCCTCATCCAATGTACTTAAATTCAGAGCTTCTGTAGGAGGTTTTTGCTTTGCCTCTGTTGCTGAATAGTAAACCATAAAATCCTGTCTTACATTTTTGGGTTTCTTTTTTTTTTTTTTTTTTTTTTTTTTTTTTTTTTTTTTCATTTTCTTGGTCATGGTTCTGTCCCCTGTACTTTTTAAAATATAAATTACCCACCACACTATGCCTGAACCCATGCTGCTGCTGTTGGTACAATACAAGCATGTGGATAAGTAATCTGAGCTAGGAGTGTGTGCTCTTCCCAGCCAAGGGCTGTCGAGAGCACCTGCTCCCTCTTTCAGCTGTACTTCAGGATTGATGTTTGAATTCTATTCCTAAGGACTGGATGTATAATATTTTCTACAACAAACTGCCAAGCCTGCTTTAGTAGGCACTTAGCCACACCATCCCTGTCCTTACCCCATACTGTCAAATTAATATTGTGCCTGCATATGTATATATTTATAGTGGTGCTAGGTAGTTTTACAAGCGAAAGTTGTGCTTCAGGTGTTGTCATAACAAGTGTTATTAATCTAAAAATATATATGCTAAGTTGTAAATATATGCTCTGTGATACTGGTACTATTTTCGAAGCAATGGTGTTGGTGTTTTCCCACAAAGGTGCTCTGCATGGACACTGAAGGAATGTTTGTGTGTAATTTTTATGCATTGCTTTTGGATATGCTTATGTTAAGGGTAAATAAAATAATGCTCTCTTAATCTGGCACAGATTCTGCTCAATCTCAATCTGAGTTTTGCAGCTCAGAGGTCTGTGATGGTGTCTCTGTTACTACTGAGCTGGTGGAGAAGATGTTGATCCAGAATATACAGCTAGCTAGCTGGGAGTGACTGGTGGGAGGTGCCATAAAACCCATGCTGTCCCAAATGAAAGGGTGTTTTTATTCAATTAGGCTCTGACATTGCAGAAGTGTGCAGCAGACTGCTCTCCATTGGGATGAAGATAATGTTGATACTAAAGAAAAGGACTTCTAAGAAATTCTAAAAAATATTACATTCTTAATGAAAACCCCATATTTCTCATTTTTGGGTAATTCTGTTTTTTCAAGAGACCATAATTAATGGTTCTGGTAACTAATTAACCATTCTAGCAAACAGTGAGATGCTGGACTGCTGACGGGTCAGCATTAATAGAGTTAATTGTGAACTGCATGTGATAATGTGATTTGCCATGGCACACTTTTCACATGGAATTATTTATGCAAATTGCACTAAGAGATACTGCAATATTGGTTATGAAGATTCAGTGCAAGCAGCATATTGGTGCAAATACTGTTTAGGCGAAATTAAAAGAAAGACTTTTATTACTCATTCAGAGGAGAATTGATTGTCATGTTTTATGAATCCTAAAATGTAGCCAAGATGAGAACAAAAAACATTTACTGAAGAGCTGGAACATTGATCAATGCAAGTGCCATATTTTAATCCACCACTAATAATTTTATTTAATTGTCTCAAAGTTTTTTTGATATAAAGAGCTTGGCAAAAGAAAGGTGTCTCTGTGTTTCTCAGTTTTATTACACATGTAAACAAACCATCATGAAATGAATAATACTTTAAATTAAATGGATATGAAATAGCTTTAACTCCTGGTTAGTCCTTCTGAGCTCTTTCTAGCTGATTAGCAAGTAATTGGCAGGGTAGCACCATGTGATATTTCAGCTGTGTAACCACTGTATTGATACTAGTAGTGAAACCTCAGACTAAAGATTACTAGGCATGAGCAATACAACATAGACCAAAAAGAAGTTATTCCTGATTTTCAGCCAAAAATCATAAAGTGTCTCTCTCTGACTTTCTACTGTGATCAATAAGCACAGCAGTGATTAAAAAGGTCTGGTTTTGCACCCTTTGTATTTAGAGAGGGGGATACTTTACAAAGCTTTGAGTGTCTTAGGTGCCCTACTGTCTTGTATTTTCCTTCTGCAATGCAACCTTGTCCTCACTGGGCACAAAGTTGACGTGATGAGAGCAGGTGAGATGGGGCTTCAGGATAAAAACAGAGGTTAAGCTGTAATTTGCCATCACAGAAGACAGAAATCTCTTGCCAAGGATGGATGCAAGCTTCCGAAACTCAACAGCTCAGCTTAAAACCCACCTGAGGTCCTGTGTCAGTACATGGTGTTAACTGGAATGGCCTTGGAGTAACCTTCTTTCTCTGGTCATGGTTCCAAATGTGTCCCCTTTGTTAGCTGAGATCATTTCCTCCTCCTTCACATGTAAGCAAGGTTTTGCAGTAATAGATGGTTCCTGCTGAGAGTTTGCCAGGCAACACAATTCTCCAGGGAGGCTTAAAATGTCCTTCTCTTAAAAAATGTCCAATTTAACGGCTGTATTTAGGTGTTTGAGGCCATGCAGTGTTTGCAACAACTATGATGGCTCTATTATGATAATGGAAGAAAGCTGCATTATGAAATAAATGCATTCTAGGTTTTCCTTGGCAACATAATGTAAGGATTGTTCTGCGTGTTGGTACTAAAGAATCAAAAACAGTTTAGTAAGTCGATGTGAACACTATTTCTTGTCATGTGGTTAATGGATCTACTGTTGTATTTGTGTTCTTTCCAGCTCTGCTGCCTTACATCAATGAAAAATTATGTTTTTTCTTCAATGCCACAATACTAGTCATCTTTATATTCAACGCATTCCCCTTCAAATCTTTCAGTGTAAGATGTCTACCATTTTACTGGGTTAGAGTCATTTTCCTGGTCATTTTCTTGGCAGTAGAAAAGGATCATCTTTCTTGGTTATTGATGTTGCATTTAATAAGCTCAGTTGAGTAAAGTCATGTTGATGTCTAAACAAATGCACTGCTAGTTTTTTCTCTTTTTCTTTTTTGTGTGTAGAGCTGGCTGGAAACATGGCAGTCTGTAATTACCCTGCTTATATTTCCGGTTAAAGCAACAATATTTTTTTTGCCGTTATAGTATCTATACCCTTTCTGAGCCTTCTTCCCTTTCCCAAAAGCTGCTGTTTATGATTGGCTGGGCAGGTTTAGGAAACGGTGAAAATTTTTATGATTAGCAGCTACAGTATATGAATAGTAGGCATTCTTCAGATTTAAAGAGGTCAAATTGATTTTTGTGTGTGTGTGTGACAGAATTTGTTCCTGGGGTGAGACTTTGAAGTAAAATTTCAAAGCATTGACTAGGGGTGCAGCTCTGCAGCTTCTTACTGACTTTGTTCAGAGATCAGGAGCTAAAACTGCGTGCTGCACTTTGAAAATTTACCCCTAAGTATTGAGTTCTACCTCAGAATAATTTTTTCCCAATAATTTAATAAACCCCTGAGAATGTGGTTTATAATGGAAATGCTGACATACTTAAACTTAATGCTAATCACTGAAAATTAGTAAGATCTTAAACAGAACTTGGGCAAAACCTGCAACTCATAAGTATCCTGTAGTTAATTAACAGGAAGTATTTCAGAAATGCATGATCCTCAGAAAACACTGCGTTAGCAGTGGCCCTGTCAATAGTAACATCATACTTTGTTTTATTCCTCAGACTTGCCATTGTCCTGCAGTTCATAGAAGAGTACTTCAGAGCACCTGGCTGTTTCCCAAACATATATGTGCTTTGTGGAATTGTTCTTGTCAAACTTGGAAGCTTGTGGTGAGGAACATTCATACATAATAACAAACATGATGGATTCTTTAATATAAAAGTGTCAACAAGATTAGTGCTGTTACAATCTTGTTTGTTTGAGTAGGAACTCAGGAAAGAACATCTTGCAGTCTACAAATTGTATTGACAATGTCCAGACCAGTGATTTTGAGTTCCAGGCATGATTGTTGTGTGACTTCCTCTTGCTTCTTCATATTTCTACCCCACATTTCTTCATGCTAAAATCAGTGCCATGACCATCTAATAAATACCTAGGGGTGTTTATTATTTGTTACAATGGGGGGGGGGAATGTAAGAATCAGGAGATGGAAGATGAGTTTTGATTACATGGGGCAGATGTTGGCAAAGCAGACCTAAATTTCTGAGCCCTGCAAAAAACCCTGGATTTCTTGCACGTTATGGTTGCTTTGTGCTGTGTAGGTGGTGGCTGTGTTTTGTTGTACCAGTTTGGAAGGAGATTCACTGGGTGTAATTGTTGGCTGTCGGTCTGGTCACAGCTTTTTTGCTCTCTCCCCCATCTCCCCTATTGTGCTACTCATACAGCAGCCAGTGAATAGAAAACAGCAGGAATGTCAATATCTGAAATTTTGTATTGTGGGTTGATAATATCAAATCTTAGCAATCTAAACCAAAACATAGCATATGAAATAGAATCTCCTTAGCAGAGCATTTCAAAGAAGAATTTGAAGGAGAATTATGTGCTTGACCTGTGGGTTTTTACAGAGCTTATGGAAGGCAGGTGGGAGCAAGCATGTAGGTAAATTTGTGTTTTCCTTTTAAAAAACCTGTTCCCCAAATACTAATGTTTAATATTTTTAGTCACAATGGAATCATGGATGCCACAACCAATTTATGCGATTTTCTGTACGAAAAACAAACAAAAACTGTGCATCTGGACTGACAAGCTGTATGCCAAGATTCAGCCAGATGCAATTTGAAATGTCCAAGACATTAAACATGCCCTGAAATGGAGCTTTTAATGAAAGTGCCATCTCAGTCTCAGCTCTAGTGAATGCCAGTGTAATGCTGCAAGGAATTTATCCTGCTAGATCTTAACTGTAAGTAGGCTACACTAATCTAGGAGTAAATATACTGGAAGTCTGCAGAAGTTAATGCCTGGGAGGTGATATTTCCATCACATATCCTATCCTGCCTGCACACTTGTTATAGTAATGTATTTCTGATAACTACATAAATTTTACCAAACTTAAGGCAAAAAAAAAAAAAAAAAGTGAAAAAAGAAGTTGTGTGCTTGGTATGCATTGTTTTGCTTCTTTCATTAATTCTTGCTGGCATTGTGGATGCTCAGATGAACAATAGAGTAGCCTGTAAAGATCAATACCAGATTGCTGATAGTGCCTATCTATTCAGAGAAGATTATTTGATAAATGGTTTGGTCCATATGTTTTGACATTTGTTAGCTGTATAGCCCAGACCAACTGGTAGAACTGTAGTTTCATCATAAAAAGGAGGAGCAACAAATGCAATATTTCCCCTTTTGTACAAAACTGTCGTTTTAAAGCTGCAAGTAGAAGATTTCAAGAGAGGGGAAAAAAAAAGTTCAAGCTGTTAAGAATTCACATGCATTTTTCTTAAGTTTTGTAATTAAGGTCTATGAATACAGTATATGTAACTTGTACTTTATGGCTTTGGGGTTGGTGGCATTCAGATCTCATAAAATTGTAGCCTAGCTGTTTTACATCAGTGTCTCTGTACAGGGGATCAAACAGGCTCCTAGGAGAGCAATCCCTTCTGTGCTCCCCCCAAACTTGCCCTCCTTTAAAAATCTGGGAAATCTAATGAAAGGTATCTAGAGACAAGAACCTTAAGAGCAGGCTCAAAAGTCAATGAAGCTTCAGAGAAACATCTAGAACTTTACAAGAGCTCAGATTTCAATTTGTAGCATTTAGGTCAAAATTCTATGTTAGTTTTTGCAAAATCTTTTTTCTTTTCCCTCAAATTCCGTATAACATTTGCTCAAGTGCAAAGTCCTGCACTTGATATCCACTTAAAAGAAGGATATTTTCCATTTAAGTAGTTGTAGTCATCCAACTCTTCTCTTGTCCAGCCTCAGAGGAACAAACAAGTCTAAATGTGAAAATCATACAGCAGTGTGTTCTGTAGGCTGAATTAAAATAATTTTTTAGAATGTCTTAATTTCAAGCTGTTTATGAGAGAAATTTATTAATAAATATGTAAGTAAAGAAATAATTTAAAAATTGTGGGTAAACTTTTAAGTGCAAAACCCAGCCAAATTTAAGGACTAGAAAATGTTACTTTAGAAGTGATTTTCAGTCTTTGTACAGGGAGACTTTGTACAGGTGAAAGGTAGTACTGTGATAGATATGGCAGGAAAAATACAGTGAAAAATTATACCTGACATGCTTCAACTTTGAAAAATATTTTAGAGCCTTAGAACAGGAAAAAAAAAATGTTTCTCTCCCTCTTCCCCCATTTTGTGACCTTGTTGACTTCATGCCATGAGGAAAAGGATGGTGTTGGCTTAAATGCCCCTGGTCTCTAGAGGTTTCTTGGGGGTGCAGTGCTTGCTGAGCAGGTGGGGAAGGGCATCTAAACCTTGATCCTCTACCCCTTGCCATGTGTGATACGTCCCCCTGTGCCAGGAGCTCCTTGGGCTGTGAGTGCTGCTGTCCCTGCTGGGATTAGGAAGATTCCCTCTGACCATAACAGGATTGGTCCCTGCAGGGGAGTGAAGGGGAAATTGCCCAGGGGTGCTTTAGCACCTTGTGGATACTCTGGTGTGGGGCCTGTGTCTCTGGGTGAGTAAGAGCTGGTTTTAACCAAAACAGACTTCAATGAAGAGAGGAAGTGGAGTTAGAATTTCTGGAATTTTGGCCTAAGAACAATCAAGGAAAAGTTAGGGGCTGACAGTTTTCCTGCATAAAATGTAGGAGAACACAAAGGGAAAGACAGTCTGAGCTGGAAGAGATATTTCGGGGTAGATCCAGGGATTGAATTAACATATTTAAATACTATCCTGTGAATTTTACTCTCTTCCTACTTATTTTGGACAAGTGGGGTAACTTTCTATAGAATGGTAGAAAATGGGTGTCTCAGCAGGGGCTGGATTGCTCACTAGAAGGTGCACATGTATTATTTGCTGTTTAAAGAATGGTGACATGGTGTTCTGCAATCTGCTATCAGAGGATAATATTTGTGCTGGTTTTTTTAAGAGTTGCAGGAAGAAAATGTTAAATGTCAGTTTCTCCTGTAAGTAATTGGCAGTTAAGTAGATGTAAGATTCCTGAACCACTGCTCTCAGAATAATCTTAAAATAGCCACTTTCTTGTTTTCCTGGTCTATATATGAAACAGGTGTATTAACATATTAATGATCAGATGTTATATTTAGATCTGCATTTTAAGAATCTTTAGCAACGTGGAAAAGGATGATTTGACAGGCTTAATTCAACACTGGGCAACAAATAAAGCTTATAATGAAATTAACATAAATCATTAGCATTAATCATTCAGCATTATTGATAGCCATATAAAGAAATGTATCACAGCCCTGGAAGTAAAGAAGAGAAGAGCAATGTTTCTTGCCAGCTGTCCTGATGAGCTATGAGCCCATATGGTAGTGGTACTGGCTTTCCTTTCTAATTTTCCTCCTCTGCTTGAGCTGTCAGGAGCCCCTTTCTCCCCTTTTCTTTTTCCACAGACTGCAGAGATAGCTTCTATCTAATTTTTTTGAAAATGCCAGCTTTTTAGAACAGGTCAGACTCCATCAACATCTGACTGTCACTAGCCATGTGACCAACATGAGCAAACTAGCTCAGTGACAATTAACATGCAGTCTACATTCATCGTTTTCAATTTGGTAACCTTCACTTCTGCTTATACTTTCATCAGCTCCAAGACCTAGTAAGAGTTTTCCTCATTGGGAAACAAAATATTCTTAAAGTAGTATTTGGAAACCCTTTATTGGGGAATGTGTGCATTTAAAGTTTGATATGGTAAAAATGAATAAATGCAATTGTTCAGTCACTATTCCCTGGATAGCTTTTTTCTGCTGGTGTGCTGCCCTCCTGCCATACCTGCCAGTCCTGTGTGTGTCTCCCTGCCCTTGTCCCCCAAAAAAGGTGAAAGAATTGAGGTTAAAATAATAAACACAGCTACTACTGCTTGTGCTTTGAAGCATTTGAGAATCTAAAGTTACTCAGTCATCCTCATTTACCTGAAGCTCAGTGAAACATTAGGTGAATGTGGTGTCTGGGATTAAGAAGGAGGACTGACAACATATCCCTAGAGCTATAATCTCATAGGCACTGCATGCTTTCTTCAAACTTTTGGCATTTTTTCAAGTGTTAGACAAATCTTCATGGTCAGCAGGGCTCAGGCTCAGTGCTGTGAGAACATGAGCAAAGTAGGTGCACTGGGGAGGTATCACAGAGGTAGAATCTTTGCATGGCAGTGATGAAAATTGCTTCCTTTTCTATTGTTTCATATCTTTACCTGGTCCCATTCATTTCTTTGTGTTATATGAGCAATTGAAAGAATTCTGGCTCTCATGAGCATCTCCATTTTCCCAGTTGGGAGGATGAATAAAATGGCTTCAAATTAGAAAACCATGCATATCCAAGCAATGTTTACATTTCTCTGTATTTATTTTTACAGTTGGTTCTATTAACCTTTAAAATGTCCAAGCCCATGGATAATAAGCCTTTTTTTTGTTCTTAATTCAAGATCACAGAATATATAAGGGATGTGGTTAAGCACTGTCAGAGCATTGCACGATAGTACAGTACTGTCAGCTCTCCTTAAAATGCCTTTCTTTTTAAGTGTCTTGGTAAAAGGATATGGTACTTAAATGTGTACTAAATTTAATTTACTGGACTTTCTGTTGAATAATTAAAAATCATTTTTCAAAGAAGTTTCTGCCTTCTATTGCCATAAAATAGTCTTCATTTTCAAGTTTGTTACCTGCAGAAGAGCATAAAGAAAACAGGTGTTGAAGGAAACACATATGAACGCAGAGAAGAACCCCATACTTGGGGTCACTCTTGGGCAATCATGTGTTCACCTCTTAAATTTGCATGGGGCCTTAATCTCCAATGTAGAAATACATACCATTCCCTTATGCTCAAAGTCAGTGTTGCAAGGGAGCATAACAACCAGGACTGGTATCCTATAGCACAGCGAATAGATCCTTTAATTTCATGGTTTAAAAAATACTTGAGTTGACCTCAGTATAATTCCTATATTTTAGTCATTTAGGTGTCATGGCTCAGTAATCATTCATTAACTATAGTGCTTTTCAAATGAAGAACTGAGATGAAAATTTTTCTTAATGATGACAAGTGATGTAATTTAGTTTTATTCTTATATTATAGTGGTGCCCGCTAGCGCCGCTGTAGTTAAGAGTCTGTCAGTGGTTCCATTATAAACCCCTATTTTCAGAGGGTTTATAATTCAAAAATTGATTTTAGACTTAAAACTGCCACCCAAGGTCTAAGTCCTGGAGCTTGTTTTTATATACAAATTGGTATTTTGGGGAGAAGAGGAGGAAAGGTTAATGGTTACTCAACTATAAGAATAAGATTGAGGGTTTTCTCTTTTAGATTTGTATTTGTGCTTCTATCATACTAAAAAACACTTCATCCATCTCAGCGCCAAGAAAAAGGGCCACTATCAAGTACTTTATGACCAAAGAAGGGCTGCAGATCTTATTAAGCACAGTGTAAGAATTGAATTGGGCTGAGGCTTGTAAAAGCAGGTCCATGGCTTTGAAAATCCCATGACATTTGATCAGAGGTCGAAATCTCTTTGAGAGTAGTTATTTAGGAGGTTGGGGTAGCCATGAATCAAGGCCTCCCCCTTCTCCACAGATGTGCTGTTTTGCCTTGTTGCCATCAAGAAGCTGCAACAAAACTGGTACTAATATTATAAAGGCAATTTTCAAAGAAGTGTAAGGTACTTACCAGGCCCTAAATAGCATCTCTGGAATTGAGAATAGGAAAGTAAATATAGCAGTGGCTTGCTAAAAGCTCATGGGAGGGAAGGGAAATGAGCTGGTTCTTAGCTGGAGCAAAATGAGCACTGTCCTAGTGGAAATGGGAGCTCCAGCAAGGAAACCTCTGTGACTTGGCACATGGGGGTTGGCTGATGAGAGGAGGGAAGGACGGGTCCGGAATTGCTCAGGACTCCTTGGAAAAGGGGGATCTACACATTGAGAGGATTCCAGGCCACGTGCCCCTCAGCTCCTTCTAATTTCTCTCTAGGACCACACTTCTGAGCTGAGAAGAAATAGGGTTCATTGGCTTTAAAGCTGTCTACTGGAAATAGCAGTGATGCCTCACTGGAATGACGCTATTAAAGCTAATAATAAATTTAAAATAATGTCAAAGAAATGTTGGCGTTATTGTGCATTTAACTTTCGCTTACCTGATGGTCACATATCATTCTGAGTCTTTAAATATTACCTCATAAGCATGAGAATTTAACAGGTGGAAGCAGAACTTGGAAATATGATGGTCTTGTATTTTCATGCAATATTTGTATTGGATACTGGAGTAGAGTGGAATTCATGGTGTAGGCTTACTACAGTTGCATGTTTTTTTTCTTAGCATGTAAGAAACAAAAGAACCAAGTTAAAAAAATCAAATAGTTGATTTCAGTTCTTCTCCAACAGAATTACTTATCCTGTATCTATTGGAATTATTTATGATCAATGGTCCTTGATTTTATTTCTGGTCCACGTTAGCTGTCAGAGATGTTGCTCTCAATGATGGATGGAAATATGAGAATTGGCAGCTGTTCGATATGCATCTCTCTCCAAAGAGAAAAAGAAGCATGTTAGATTTTGAGGATGTAAAGTTTCAGACCAGTTTTGTATTTTAGAGAGACAATGTAGTGGGTTGTCTAAAACCATGTCCTTCAAGCAGACTTATCTATTTAAATACCCACAATTATCGTTGGGGATAGTTTGATCCTTTTGATCTTTAGTAACAATAATTCTTACTCTTTTCTCATAATCACAAAATGAAAAATCTTCAATGTAGTCACATAAATGTTAAAACCAGTTTTTTTGATAGTGAATAATAAAAATCCCTCCCACTAGATACAGAGGTATCAATACACAAGAAAAAACTGTATTTTAATCTCATTCTCATCTCTAAGTGACTTCAGAGAAATTCTCTGTTTCTCCTGACAGCTTCTGGCATCTCATCACCCATTTCAATGTACTGTGCTGCAGAGAGGATACATTTCTGTGCAGATGTGTAGAAACTGGATATTTCAGATATTGCTTGGTGCTATATCATGTATAAATGCAGCCCTGTATATGAGCCTTACGTTAGGGAAAGGAGAAGAATAAAACATTCTCCTATTCCTGATCCATGGCCAACTCTGCCTCCTTGGCTACTCGTGCTGGGCTGCCTGCAGATTTGAGGGATGCTTGGACTGGAGAAGAGGGGTAATATGTGAGAGAACAGTTCAGAACTGGTGGTTAAAAGCAGGTGTAGTTGTGTAATGATAGATGCTGATGTAAATTTAGCTTTACCTTTATTTTCTTTAAATTTCAGCCATTTATAAACCATGAAATTTAAGGGAACACTTTCTGCTGGTTTTGGTTACGGCTTTGTGAGCAAGTGTGTGCTGAAGCAGTGTATTATACATTTTACTGTGCATTTAAAAATATATATTTAAAATTACTATATTTTTTGCACTGAAAAATTCCATTGGAAGTGTTTTGTGTTTCTCAGAATGGGATTAACAGTCCAAGGAAGGCAATCTCATATCATACCTACTAGAACTAAATTTAAGCTGCAGAATGGTGTCTCCTTCTCTCAGATGGAATTGTGAAGGTTAAAATGAAACACAGCTCTTAATTCACCATAGAGTGCCAACTTGCAATACTGGCATGGAATTTTTATGGAGAGTAAAATTATAAACTTCCAATTATTTTTTTTTTTGTTATTGACAAGAAAATATTTTATCATGTAAAGCCACTTTGTAATGAAGAACATTATTTTATTTTTACTGTCACTGTGTTTTCAGCTAGCCCCATTATTTAAAAAAAAAAAGATATTTAGTGACACATCCATTCCAAAGGCTGAAATCCTTTTATCTTACCTTTCTTTTAGGGTAGTTGTGGTCATATCTGAAAAACTTGTGTAGTTATGGAAGTAGTACAACAAAAGTAATTTTTGGATAAGTTCTGCTACCTTTTGGGTAAGTTCTGCATTATGGAATCAAACTAGTTTTGCCAAAGAGTTTAGTATTAGTTTGTAACTAATCAGCCACCCAAAGATGCTGCCTGATGATTGTTTTTCATCATAAGGGTAATAATGTTTTTCTTTTCTGGGAAAACAGTTGTTTAATTTATTTATTATTTTTAAGCCAGCCCTAGTATGCAGGCAATACAAGTGACTAACATATGGATGGATGTAAACACTTGTCACCTTGAGTCCTCCGTGAGTGCAAGCAAAGATCTGCCCACTGGTACCTCTAGCAGGCATTTCCTTCTTCAGACGTGGATCTGTGTGTGGATCTCTGAACACCTGCTGGGTAAGAAGGGGTTCAGTGCTGATGGCAGCAAAGTTTCTGGCTGCTGCACACTATCTGAGCTCTGCCTTCATTGTTGTATTTAAGGATTTCACAAACACTCAAATTGTTGATGAAACACCTGGTAGATTGGAAATACCCCCCAAACAGGGATAATGCTGTGACACATACCAGTTTGTGGGAGTGATACATTTAAATATTTGGCATATTTGAATGAATCTTTGTCACTGATTCATGTCTTGCTATCTGGTTAATACTAGAGTGGAAGATCAGGACAGGATGATACCATAGAAGTTGCACTTTTTTTTAGGTTTCAGTTTACTTTAAGGACATGTGTATTTCATTGGGACCTGTTTTCTGTTGTAATTAATTATATCATGTAGTCAGATACATTTTCCATTTAGAGACTGTGGAGAAGGCTGTATTGAGGAAAACAAGGTGTCTTAATTTGTCTGTTCTTATTTCCAGCCATTTGCATATGTGCAAGCAGCAGGAATTGTGCTGGCTGGGCAGGTGACCTGCAGTACTGGTGGTGATTATAGATGATGCTTCCTTCTCTTCTTGTATATTTAGGTTTGATCAATTCTCTTCTGTGCTCCTTTACCGAAAAAGAGTATTGACTTCATAATGATCTGACTTCAGTGCCCACCAAATCTATTTGCTGAGGATAGGTACCTGCCAAGGAGCACGTTTCACTGGTTTCCTGCAAGCAGCATTAGTGGCTTCCCAGTCCTCATCCACTTTTCAGTGCTGCTCCTGTGTGATGTTGGTGTGATTTGAGAGCAAGTCCATCTGAGAAAGCATCATGGCTTTGGAATCAGCAAAAACACTGTTTAAAAATGCTGCCATCCACTTGATTGATTTAGTGAGGTATTGGCATAAAAAATTCCATATTAAGATCTTAATTTGCTTCTTCCTAAAACTAAAAAAAAAATTGTTGATTAAATTAAAAGCATTTTAGGGAGTAGCATGAGGTCACTGTTTGACTTGAGCATTTAGGAAGTTTAGAGAGTAAGGACTAGCACTAGTGATGGGAGGAAGATGTTATCCTCAGTTAGCTGGTTTTCCAGTTTGGAATACATGAAATTGATGTTGACAAAACATGCTTTGAAAAACTTCTTAAGGTGGTTTGGGTTGCAGACCAATTCTGCTTTTGTCTTGCTAATCTAAAAGAAGCATAAAGGATAGGCAAGGCTTAAGACCTCTGTCCCACCTGCTGTGTGGTGTTTAAGCAGACCCAAAATGTGCCATTACAGTCATGGGAATATGTGTATCCATTAAAGGTTCCGGGAATGAATCATGGAATTGTGAGTCATGGAAATTGAGTGCTTAGACTTATCTTAAATGCTAAAGTTTTATCACTGCATGTGTAGTCCAGTGGGAATAAACAACAGTAGCTACTCAGTGAATGCATTTGTGCTCTGGACCTTTCCTAATTATCCAACTGAATCAGCAATTTAAGATTCAATAATAAAGATGTCCAAATATTCAGATATCTGCTACCTGCTTCTACACATGGGTAACACCAAAAAACATGTGCTTTTCAGTGGCAAAATCACTGGAGAAGAAAAGCCTTTTTTTATTTTTCTTAAGGTTTAAAACCTCCAGGGCAGTTAGAAAACCATGTTTTTCATTGAACTGTGTCTCTTTGAAATTCACAAGGCTGACATGTCATTGGCATGACGTGTCTCAGTCCGTTACACAGAAATGCCACATTACACTGTGTGACGTGACAGGCTGACAAAAAGGGACACGACGCACCAGCCCAATGGGATGTCAAGCCTGAGAAATTTAAGCCATGCTGTTGCTTAAAAAAAAGCACAGGGCATCGAGGGGGGCACACTCCATGCTGATATCCAGTACTGTTGGATTTTACACTTTCTAAAAGGTTTTCTTGGTTCAGTGAGGCTTCTCTTGTGTTTGAAAATAAACCATGCAAATTTAAGTTTCTACTTTTGTATATTTTATCCTGTGGCACCACACAGTCTTGAGTTCCTCCAGAATCCCTGGCAATCCTTTGCAGAAATTCTGTAGGCTTGGAGTGTCGTGACATGGGGATTTGAGTTCCAGAAGTGCTTTGCTCTGCATTTGGGACTGCTGCATGCATAAACAAGGATTGTTCAAAGATCACAGTGATAACGTGACATGCTGTAAGTCACAGTTCAAAATCTGTGAAGGGTTTTAAAATTATTTTAGTCATGTTAGGCTTCAGAGAAAAGTCTAGTTAGAAGGAAGTCTATCCAGGGTAGGGCAAATGGAAAGGTGGGAGAGCTTAAATGAATTAAAAGATCATTAATAGACAATTTTTTTTCCTGGAAAATGCTTTCCCTCGATACTTGTTTTCTTTAAGTAGCAGCAAAAGTATTTCAACAATCTCTAAAGAGTTTAAGAACAATATACTTAATTACTATGAGTAATTTCAGAGCTAATTAATGTGATAAATCTCCATAGTGAAATATTCTTAGCTACTGATCTGTGTGAAAAAGATTGAAGTCAGTGCAGATGTATCTTCCAGTTCATTTTACATTTGGTGTGGAGTCGTGAAAATGAGCATTCAGGCATATGTACACATCGTAGTTTAGAATTTGAATATTTGGGATTGCATCATGTACATATAATTTTAATGCAGTCATTTATGTGCAGACTTTGGCATGGATTTTTCTAATAGGTTGCAATAATGGATGGACATCAAATAGACAAATTAAATTTAGTATTCGTAAAAATCTAGCATGATGGTTCATCTATTAAAAATAATAATTCACTTATGGGCAAGGAGTGCAAGAAATAAATTGCTGAATACATTTTTGTTAATTTCTTTGTATTTTATGCATTGTAAAAATTTTATGTGGAGATAATCCACAGTTAAATTTGTTTCTTCTCAGTTTCTAAACATATGGAATAAACTTTGACTACAGGAGCATAAATCAGCTAAAGTACACTTTTGTAATGTTAGTGGGATGTGACCTTAAATGTGAGTGTTTCTGTAATTCCTGGTGGTAAACAATATCCTCTCATCAATGTGCTTGAAACTGATGAAAGAAGTTGGTCTGTAAGTGCAAATTTTGCTTTGCAGAAATATTTTCCATCTTTTTGCAAATAGACTTTCCTGAAATATGATTGGTTTCTGTTTATGTGCACCTTTTCCATTGACTTAGGTGCGCTTTGGATTGTGTCCAAGAATATATTATTTTTTCATTGAGAAGTCTGGTTCTAGTTTAAGCCAGCAGTACTGTGGAGAATATTTTTTTCTTCCTAAAATGTTCATACCCAGCTTCTAAGAATGGGTACAGTGTGTGAAAATGGCAGGTCCTGACTTTCCACACGTTTATTCCCCAGTGTGAGGGCAGCCAAAGCATCTTAGGTTGTGTCCTGTGAGTATCTGATTGGGTTTGGTATTGAGGTCTCAAACTCCCACCTCTAGGCTCCTACCAATGGCTACAATGAGAATAATGAAGTATAAGATCAATAAAAGGGGCTTGAACACCAAACACTTCCCCTTTTCCCCCAGGGAACAGAAGAGAAACTCTAGGAGGAAAGCCGAGGCCAGGAGTGGGACCAAGAGCTTGCCAAGCAGAGCAATGGATGTTTGGTACCTGCATTGCCTTTTTATCACTGTATTAAAAATTGCAGACTGTAATTAGCTGTTTTGTGAAGCTGAGGGCCAGGATTTTGGTGAGGGAGTAATCTTTGCCCAAATGCACGTGTGCATAGATTGACATGTGGAACTGTAATACAGAAACCAGTGTGCAATTTCTGCGCAGAGAGCTGTAGAAAGGTGGTTATAGAATTGTGAGGTCTGGCTAACCAGCACTTAATTGTTTAGTGTGTCTCTTTGCTGCAAAGGTATCTGGGTTCTGTGGCTGAACTTGATACCACAAAACTGGGGTGGGAGCTCAGACTTTCTGCAATTATTTCTGCTTAACGTGGCTATTAAGACTTGCCTGTGCAGCTGCTACAGTGGGACCTCTGGGCAGAAGGCTTCAAAACTAAGTTCAAAGCTATTAAAATTATTGCTTTTAAGACTTTATGCATGCAGGCTCATGTGGTAGTGCACCTATGTTGCATATTCCTTGAGAAATGAGAGAACTATACCGGTATCTATATTTTTCAAATGGAATTAATGACTCTGATGACACAGTATTTCTGAAGCAGGACTTTCAAACATGGGACTATTTTTAGCCAGATCCAGTTCTGCCATTCTCAACTCCTCAGTGTAGCTCAGCCTCTGAGCATAATGAAGCTATTAGTATTTTATGAATTGAACTCTTTTTCTCTTGGGGGAAGAAGGGCCTCCTGAGTATGTTAAGCAAAGCAGAATTCATATGAATCATATGGCTGAATTACAGAACATCTACTTATGCCCTTGAACTTTATGATCTGCTGCAAAAGGCAGGAACATTGTAAAGGTATGGAAAAGGCAGGATCTGGGATCAGCACTCAATATGTCAAACATTAGTTAAAGCTGAAGAAATGCAAGTTTGTTTTGGAAACAAAGAGAAACACACAACAAAGTCTGCTGGATCTGAAGTTCCTGAGATAATCAGGAATCCTGCTTTGAGAATCTTATAATCACTTTCCAAAATACATTGGCTAAAAGTTCTCTGGCATTTTTTCTTTATTTTGAATTCTATCTGGTTGGAAAATCTAGACTCCATCTACCTTTAAATTTAATGTTGACACATATTCCTGAAGCACAAGAAGGATTTGAAACTATGAAGCCTAATGATACTGCTTTGGATTTTAATGAATAAGACTTCTTTCATGGCTAAAGTAGCTTTCATGGCTTTCATGTCTTGTTCTGTTTTGTGTGTGGGCTTTTTTTTTTTTTTTTTTTTTTTTTTGGTTAGTTTCTGGTTTTGTTTTTTTGTTGTGTGTGAATTTTTTTTTTTTTTTTTTTTTTTTGATTTGTGTTCTTGTTACTGCCAAATAAAATTCACTACAGCTGCTTTGGCAGAGGCTGTGCTATTTTCAGGACTCCGATTTTAGCCACATCATTTTTTTTATCAGATTTTGAGCCATAATATATACTTGGGTTTTTTTTTCTGTGACTTTGGGAATTTTAACATTTTAAACAATATGTGTTCTTGAGTCTGAAGGACTGATTTTTTTTTTTTTTTTTTTTAAATTCAGAGCCCTTAGCCTCCTTAGCTTTTATTTACACAACATTATGCATGCAATTTGCAGATTCAAATGGTAATAAGGGTGCTCTTTTTACTGGACAAAGAAGCTTAAAATTTGCACTTTCATTCATATAACAGTGTGGCACATAAAATGAGTGGCTCCAAATTCTGCTTGAGTAGGAAAAAGCACAGGAACTTTAAAAGTGCACGTATGTTTTCCTAAATGTGCACAACACAACACGCTGTGAAGACAGCATTCAGCTGCATTTGCTCAGAGAGCACACTGATAGACAGATGGGCTTTGAGAACAGAAGTGACAAATGTCATAAATTTCTCTTAAAGAAAAGTGCTATCATTTCTGCTACTTGCTTACATATGTTTTCAAGCATGACTGTCTTAAGTGTTGCTAAGTTACATCGCACTGATAATTCAGTTGCACCTTGGGGCTTTCAAGCAAGGGTTAAATTCTACAAGAATTCTGTTACTCTGAGTTTTTCTACTGATTTGCACTCAGTGGATGCAGACAAAGCAAGATTGCTCAAGTGGCCCTGCACTGGACAGATAATTACAGTCTGAAAGAATGCAGGTTGTCATGGTTTGTTTGGTCTGTTTGGTTTTTTTTTTTTTTTTAGTTTTCAATTGGAGCAGATTGCTGTGAGTGTTGTCTATTTTGAAAAGGTTTTTCTGAGCACAAGTATAAACAGGCCCTTTTTCAGATTGTTCTCACTTGCTATGAACTTCTCCTAGCTCAGGAAGTTGATCACTTCTTTTCTGACTGTTCCCAGAGAGCATCGTAAATATGCTAATAGAATCTTGCCTACTCAGTTGTATTTGCTCTGGGTTTCCTTTGTTAGGATCCCCTCCTTTATTAGAGGAGACCTTGTTCAAAGGAAAAAAAAACACCAGGAAACACCTCCCTTGTGTTATCTTCTCCCATTTCATAACCTCAAATGTTAACAACTGAATTTCTCTTGGACTCATAAACCCCCTGACCAAGTGCTGCCTCCTGCACTGTAGGAGGGGGGCAAACAATGGAACTATCCTAAAATGAACGTTCCTTCAGGACAGATCAGGTGCAAGGTTACTCAGGCTGGCTGAACTTGCCCAAGGCTTCTGCTGGTTGCCACTCCTGAATGAAGGCTTGGGATTATGCAGCTGCATGTGTGTGTACTCAGTCTGGTTGTGTTTAAAGTAGGGTTCCCATCTGGAACTGTCTGGATATTTGTTCACCCCCGAGCCTGTAGACTTGTGGTGATGTGATGGAACTCTTATTCAGACTGAGGAGTGCATTAACTTTTCAAAATGAAAAGTATTTTCTCCATCTGACTAGGAGTGTTTACTGTGTTTCTAGAGTTGGTTTGATGGGAATGTAGATTAGCCCACCTGAACCAAGTGACACCCAGGGAATGTTATGAATCCAGGCAATTGAGCTGTGACAAGTGAAAATGGGAATTATTTCACGTTCCTTTACCTGAAGCATGCACAGGTTAAACAGCCAGGTTAGATGCTTCTTGTGCCCCTTTGTTTCTTCAGTGAATAGTGCCTAAAAAGACTATGCTCTCTTGAACATGTACAACTTCCAAAGAAGATAATACAGAATACTTGAATTTGACTAGGCTTTCAAATTTATGATTGAATACTAATGTTAGTATGAGACATGGGGAAGAAATGCTATGTAGCCTGTGCTCCTTTAAAGTAATTTTCAAATGTAAAATGCACGATTATAACAGTGATCTGTCACATGGTAGAGATTTGGGAAAATAAAAAGCATTTGTTTGTATGCTTTGGAATTATTTTTTAAAATAATTTTTAAACTAAAGTGTGGTCAGATAATTACTACTAACCTTTGAAACATTGCCAAGCATAATGTTATATTACTTAGGGCAGGAAGAATTTTAAGAAGGAGTCCAGGGGCTTTCCATAGCTATTTACTGATGACAAAAGATAACTGAGAGATGGAAAACTGTAAATGTGCAGAAAATGTATTCAAATACAATCCTCATGGACATCTTCTTTCTCTTAAATTTGGTCTTAAAGTATCATAGGCAATGTATGATATCCTGTGGGATCATTAACGGTGCTGATGTGCAGGGAATAACCAAATTGCATGGTCCAGCATGGCTGTGATGTAGGTTGTGCAAGATGTTTATAGTCCTTGCAAGGGCAATGTGTTAAATGCAGACTGTTTCTCATTTTAGGCATGCTGCTCACTGGGTTTTTTCTCAGTAAAAGGCAGTATTGGCCAGGAGGTAAATGTAGTGCACCTAGCCTTGATGTAAGTTAATTGTAGCTTCTGCTAAGGTGCTATCTGCATGGGTAGCTTGCTTTTTTTTTTTTTTTTTTTTTTTTGGTTGGGTTTTCTTTTTGTTGTTGTGCAAGTGTGGAAGGCAAAAAGCTCAGGCAATGACATTACTGTCACCTGCTTAAAACAGTATGAAGTTCTTCAAGAATCGGCATAATCTCCAGGGCTCACTGTTTTCCATGAAAGCATTGATTTCAGTCAAAATACTTCATGTTCTTCTCTACACAGACATTTCAAGAAAAGTTAAAAACATGCCATTTTAAAGGGAAGCCTTACCTTTCTTTGCAGATATACGTGCTTTTCAGTAGATTGTGCCATTGTGGAATGAAATCACAGACCTTATTAGGCACAGAGGATTCACATAGAAGGTAAATAAACTGAGATGCTTCTAATAAAAGTTGTAATTGAAACTGTTTTAGAGTGGTGAACAAGACTTTCTGTTCACCTTCTTGATTTTTATTTCATTGTTTTATCTAGCATCTTCCTCAGTAACCTACCCTTTAATTCTGTTTAAATGAAAACCAAGATAACATCTCCCTTCCCCCCCACCCCCCCCCACTTTATTTTATTTTATTTTATTTTATGTGTGATTTGCCCTCTCAGAGCAAGGGGAAACAATCTTGCCCATCTGCTTGTAAAAGCATGATGAATCTTTTGAATATGCGAATGTAAGATCTGTTGTTCAAGATGTCATGTTTTTCCCTCTGTTGTTAGCTGGGAGACAACACGGAATACCCTGATTTACCTGTGTAATCCCAGTGTGTCTCAGGTGCCAGGACTTGCTGTTGAGATCAGCATGTCTCCTGTCAGAAATGGTTGGAGTGAGACAGGGACGGCACGACCACTGGGCGCAAAAAGCTACAGAGGTCAGGTTTCAAGGACAGCCAGCGTGGCAGTGATGTGGCAGTGACAAGTTGTCAAGCGAGCAAATATGAAAGCGGGGTTGGGAGGGAGGGAGAAGGAAAAAAATCTTGTCATTCCTAATGAAATATTCAGTGTGGTAGGTAGCAATGGGCTGAATGGGTTGTGCTCATGAGTTTGGGGATTGCTTGCAGTGGAGAGGTGTCCCGGGGTTGTGAGGGCTCTTTGCTGCCCTGATGGCATCTCCACAAGAGATTCCCAGCACAAATCGTCTGCTTTAAATTTTTCATTAAATATTGCACTCCTGTTTATAGGAGTAGCAACATCAGGCTTGGGTCAGACACCTTTTAGAGCCCTAAACTGCTGGTAAGTCATCCATATAGATCCTTGAGTTGTTATGGAGTGATGTGTCATAGAGAAATCTGGAAAGAAAACGGTAACAGTGATGCCAGTTCTGAATGATCATAAATAATCATCGTTAACAACTCTGCTGTGTAATTTTGTGGGTTTGTTTTCAGACACTTTCAATTTTATTTTGAATTTTTCATGCTGTATATTGAGTTGAAACACTTCTGTTTGTGGTTCTGTGTATTCCATAGCACATGAGATTATAGCACAGTTTATTTGTCCCTGAAACAGACTGCAGAATTACGGTGACTTTTATCTCCTGGCATATTTGCAGAATTCTTGATACCAGTTTTCTTAAATAATACCATTTTCTTAATGGTAATAGCTTTTCACTACATGCACATTATTCCTTGGATCAGGAAGACTTTCCCCAGCCTGCATATGTGTGCATGCACACTAATCCTGCATGTATATGCAGAATAGATGTTAATTTAAGCTTGATTAGTGTAATCTCATTAAGAATAAATACTACAAGAAGTGTGTCATGATTCCCAGTGAAGTCCTTGAAGAGCTTGTTGTAATATGAGGAAAAATGGTGTATTTCTCTGCTGCAAGTATGCTTGCATGTTCTGCTATGTGGGATTTAGCAATTTAGCAATCATAGTTCTTTTTGTCAATGTGCACAATTGTTCTTAAATTAGTAAACACAATCCAATGCTTTATTGTGGATATACATGGAAAATGCTTTAAATATGTCTTGTGTATTAAATTTCTTCAGGGTGTACTTTTAACTGCCATCAGTTACTTTTTAAGTTTAACTTTTTATTTCTTTACGTGAGGGAGCAGCTGCATATTGACAACTAGTGATGCTGAAGGGAGGAATAGAAAGTTCTCTTTACTATCCTACTCTCTTCTTTCTATATAAAACAATTTAATTATTTTTTAATTCATCTGCAGCTGCTTAGGTTATAGTTGTGGTAGTGGAGGGATAGAAGGAATGAAAACACCCTAAATCCATAGTCAATAAGTCAGTATTTAAAAATGGATAAATATTACTTTTTAGCCTTACAGAAATAGGCTTAGTTGCTTGAGAACATAGAGGGAAGGAAAAATTCCTGAGGCAAAATGGTCTTGGAATGAAAAGAGAAAACAAATTTAACTGAAAACAAAGCTATGAAAATGTTTAATGATTCAATGTGGGTTTGTCTCATGCAAGAGCAATATAGCTGAAGAATAACCGTAGGAGTTTAAATTGAAAAACAGACACCAGAAAAGTGACAGGAGTCAGTGCAGAGTGAACGAGAGGAGGTTCTGCCAGCTGGGATCTCCTCCACCTGAGGGCTGGGGAGCATCAGCACCTTTGCCACAGCTGTGCTCGCAGCCAAAGCCGCGCCGGGCTTGCTGCGGGATTTGGGCAGGGGCATCTCGGAGCTGCAGGCTGGCTCTCACACTGCCACGTGCTCTCACTCCCTGCTGATGCATACTGCAGGTGATAGCACAAAGATATCAAAGACTTTTCAGTCAGTCTCCCTCTTCAGAGTGCCATGGCTTTCAAGTAAAACAACAAAAAAAAAAAAAGTGAAAGAGGTTTTTGAGGTGGACTGAAGCAAAAGATCCCAAATGATAAATGTTGAAATTCAGCAGAGAAGTTGTTCAATATTGATAACCTGGGTATGTGAGGTGTTATTTTCTCAGCATCTAGTTGGCATCTGAAGTGCTTGCAAAAGAGAATTTGGACTCTGATTTTTAAAATGCAGATTTCTAGGGTTTTTTCACTTGTAAAGTTTCCTTGGAAATGTAAAGTCATGCTTCCTATTAATGGAAGACCTTTTTAGTTACCACATTATGAAATATAAAATTTTTCATTCCTTTCATTTCTAGAAAAGGAGGAATTGTGAAGGACACTCACCTTTTCCTCCAGAGGACTGCTCCTACCCCTTTGTATCCCCTATATTTCACTGATGGTTTGGGCACCCTGTAGGAAGGTGTATATTTGTGTATATTCCTTAAAAATTGAGAACTACCCCTTAGTTAAGACTTACACATACACTAACTGACCACTTAATTTTTGCTATAATAAGGGCTGAAATTGATTTTCTAATTTTTTTTTTTTTTTTTTTGACATTCAGAGCCTTTACACACTCCCATTATGTACTAGGGGATGTGGTGTAGTCTCTGGTCTTGTCTGAGAGGTAATGTGCTTCCAGTTTTGTTAGTTTGGCTCTTGCAGAGGAATAATTGAGTACCTGCAGTTTTTAGACACTTGTTCCTGGTGGGTCTTGCTGCTGCTGATCTTTATCTCGTGAAGACTGCTCTCACAAGCTTCTTTTTTTTATGAATAAGTGATAAAGTGCCAGTCAGTGCTGTCTTTAGGGTCACTTTGGAATTCAGCTTTCTGAAAGATGGCTGGTAAGGAATATTTTCATTCATATGGGAATGAAAAGTTGCTGCAGCAATCTCATGTGTATTTCTCCTGTGCCTGATGCAAGCAAAAATACTGGGAGAGACCGAAAACTCTGCTTGTCTGTAGCCTATTTACTTCTCTGTTTTTAGAAATCATGAATGTTTTGCAACCTTGTGAGTCTTACCTGAGAGAACTTACAAATCCTACTGGGTGTCTGTGTACATTACACAGTGACTGCTCTGACATTTGTGTGGAGAGGCACAGCAGTGATTTGTGCAATATCCGTAATTTTCTTATTTTAAGGCTCTGACTTGGTCAAGTATTTAAGCACATGCTCACTTATGGCTGTTTTGCTTCACATCAATGAGCTTGTGTTTTGTTTGTTTGGGTTGGGTGTGGTTTTTTTTTTTGTTTGTTTTTTTTTTTTTCCCCACAGCTAAGAAATCAGAGGCCTCTAAAAATCTAAGTCTGTAGGGAATTTGGCAAAACCATCGTTTCACCAAATCCTGTTATTGCTCAGCTCTTGTTAGAGTCACGTCTCACAGCAAAAAGACACCTTGTAGGTAATGTGTGTCCTGGTTTGCCAAGCTGCTCAAAAAAATCTCTTGTTGTCTGCACTGTAACATTCAGTAGTCTGTATTACTAATAGAATAAAATGAAAAATGTATTTCTTTAACACTGTCATCTCTCTCTCTGACATGCATCTGGAGATGATTTGCAAATGCTCAGTTGTGTAAGTGGCTTACAGAGGAAAATCAGTTAGCCTCTAATGTTATGCTGATGCATGGCCAGTTCCTTGAACCCATTAATGAACTAATCTCTGATACTCTAGTAAATGGTATTCTTGCATTTGGATACTGCACATTTTGTTTCAGGTAAAATCAACATTAAAAAAAATTAAATAGATCATGGGCCTTATCCTACCTTTTTCTCCCATGTCCTTTGAGAGAAATTAGGAAGTTTGCTATCCAAAGCAAAAATGTTGTTGTATCTTTTTCTTTTTTTTCTGTGCTAAGGCAAGATTAGTAAAATCTTCACTTTGCTATTGGCTAACCACTGAGCTTAATAGCAACCTCTACACACAGAGCAATCTTCTAAAACAATATACCAGGACACTTGTATTAAGCACAAGGTAATTTTTCTTTATTTCCCTTTCTATCATCACTGATTATGAAAATAGTTTTGTGTAAGTACAGATTCTTTCTCTCTTATAATCAGCTACCTCCTGCCCGATTCCTTAATTAATGACATAATTCAGTGTTCTGGACATCACAATCACTTCCAGGGTTGTGAAATATGATCAGAGCTGCCTAGAATGTGTGTAGTGAGCCCCCCCAAGCAAAGGTCATGCCTCTGTTGTGTTTTCCCATCCACAGAAAAAAATATGCTCTCAATCTGGATCATTTTAATCTTTAGATTAAAGAATGAACAATTGAAAACCTCCAGAGAATAGGTATAAAACTTCCTGGAAACAGCAAAAGCTCTGGCAATCTTCCTTCTTAAGCTGTCTCAGAAGTCTGTTTCTGAGTGCCTGGCAGTACTGCCCATCGTGGGACAGAGGTGGAGAATCAAATCTCCATGTGTCACTTGTCTCAATTTTGGTTCTTTTGGTATTTTTTTCTTTTTTTTTTTTTTTTTAATTTTGGAGTCTGACAGGTCAGAGCTGAGAAGTTCCAGCGTGTTTCACTTTGCAGTGCAAACCATTTATCAGCAGTTCTGTCAGTGTTTAGCCCCAGCTCGGCTCACTCCCTGCAGAGCTGTGGGACAGGGAGAGGAGCAGAACAGGAAAATTGAGAGAGCTCCTGGGCTGAGGTAAAGGCAGTGTAAAGGGTAAAGTAAAAGCTATACACACAAGCAAAGCAAGAATTTCATGCTCTAGATGTCATGGGCAGCAGGCAGGTGTTCAGCCTTCTCCAGGAAATCTGGGCTCCATCCCACACAGCAGGGTCTTGGGAAGGCAAACAAAATCCTTCCCATCCTGTCCCTCTCTCTCTATCACCTCCTTGCCCCACATTTCCAGCATGGAGGTGGGACTCTGTGATCCTAGAGGTCTTTTCCAACCTAAATTACTTCATATGATGTGAAATAGACCTTGGGTCAGTTGGGGTCAGCTGTCCCAGCTGTGTCCCCTCCCAATTCCTGGGTACACCCCAGTCCGCTCACTGCTTGAGTGCTGGGAGAAGCAGAAATGGCCTTGCCACTGTGTGAGCCCTGCCCAGCAATAATGAAATCATCTCTGTATTTTCAACACTGTTTTCAGCACAAATCCAAACCACAGCCCCACAGTAGCTATGAAGAGAATTAACTCTGTCCCAGCCAAAATCAGTTCACTTTCAGCTTGTCTGTTCAAACATCAAGGGCAGGAAAGAGAGAGTAGTTAGTGCTTCACTCCACAGGTATTGACAACCAGCTGGAAGATCTGGGGGGTGTGTTGGAGGGGGGAAATCCAAATCCTAAAAGAATTCAATATTTCAGTGGAGTTTATCTAAACCACATATATTTTCTAGAGTGTATCTTATCTTCTAGTCTTTAGAGACGTTTCCAGTAGAGCTCCAGAATCATTTACAGCGCTCCCCTAAAAATCCCCAAATCTGTTCTGTAGCTCTGCACGTTTCAATCTCTATCAGGTGGTGCTGTTGTTTCATTGCTGGTTGAGTGTGTAAATCCATGTATTTCCTCAGTGAAAAACCACCACAGAGCTGTGCAGAGCTCCTGAGATTTTGCACTGTGAGTGCCAAGCTACTTTGCATACTGTCTGAGTTTCTTTTCCTTGGGACGTGCAAAAAGTGCAGCTCAGGTTTAAACTGGTTTAGGTAAATCTTTTCACTTGCTTCCTGTATTGATGAGTTTGCTCTAATGTCTGTTTACAAATCTAGCTGAAAAGGCACAAATTTTAGTCCAATTTGCCATAATTCCCCTCATATTAATGTTTATTTTGGTGAAGATGTAAAGGTCAATGATAGTAAATACCTCTCAGGTAAAATGCAGTGAGTTTGGAGATATGTGACATTGACTGACTTAAAAACTTGTTAGTAAACCTGGGGAATTCCTTAGAAAATAACTGTTTAGTACTTTACCAAATGTTTAGGTGCTCTTTTTTATAAAAAAAAATTTATCAGAATTACTGTGTTGGCTTTTCAACCTGAATATCCCTAATTTAACATAACTGGTGAGAACGGAGAGGAAGCAAGATTTCATAAAAGTCAATGGAAAGCTTGCAAACTTCCTTTTTTCCTTTCTTGAAATAGTTAGACATGCGTTAGGCCATGACTGGGGTGGGTGGGGTTTTTATTTCTGAGAGGGAAATATGGCAAATGGATTTGCTCCATGCTGGCAAAAATATTGGCAATATTTCACTTCTTAAATATATAGTATATAAATTATATATTAAAATATAGATGATATTTAATATACAACATTTAATATATAATATATTTAACACAGAAAATATTATATATTAAATATATATTGTATTTAATATATATAATATATTATATATATTATATATTTTAATGTCTCCTGTCTATATTATAAATTGGGGATTTTTTCCTTCTTTCTACTTTTTTATTTTTTGCCTACCTCAAGTCTTTGAACAGGTTTAGTTAATCACTGCTTATATCAATATGTAATTCAGATACGGTGGTTGCAAATTTTGATTCCCATTTCTTTTGAGTTGCTTGACAAGAACTAAGTAGCTGGGGAATGGTTCTTATAAAATTATACATCCAAAGTAGTGCAGGCGCAATGGAAATATTAATGAACGTGATTGTTTTGACACATAAGAATTAGAGCATGTTTAAATATTATACATAGTGTATGAACTGCTGGCACAAAATTAGAAACATGAGGGTTTTTTTTTGTCTAGCAAATATAGTTTGGCTTTAAGTTCTTCTCAGACTTAAAGAAGTCAGTTTACTTAAGTTAGCTTTTGAGGCCTTTTAAAGTCTCTGTATTTCAGATTAAATGTAGCCAAAGAGATTACACATAAGAGTGGTTTGGTGAACTCCAAAACTCTGATGTTTCAATTCTAAAAAACAGATTAATCCACCCTAATTTACTTTATGTAAAGTAGTTCCATTTTCATGTTTATAAAATGAATTTTACTGTTGTTTTTTTAGCAGTGTTAAAATTTACATTTGGTAAATTCTATACTTCTGGCATAATTTATACTTTTTGCTCTTGTGACCGTTTTTTTTTTTTTTTTTTTTAATGCAAATAACAGCAGAAATACAATGCATTTGTCTGATGTCCTAAAATAAAATGCAAAATTTACAGGGTTATAAAACTATGGGTTAGAAAAGATTTAGAGGATCTTGAGCCAGGGCTGTTTTCAGATGTTTGTATTGGGGTGCGTGGGATTTGCAGGATGTTTTATGCTAAGAGCTTTTCAAAGTGTTTGTTTAGTAAGACTGTCTGTTGTGGTTTTTTCAAGTTTTACAAACTGTCCTTGTTTTAAATGGCAAGATATGATCCCAAAATTTTAATAGTTAAATGTGTCCTAGAAAGTATTAAAATATTCAGCTGTGATTAGAAAAGTCAGTAGGCTGATCTTTTTACATTTGGGCTTCATGATGGAATTCTGTTACTTAGCTTTATTAATGGAGGCTTTTGGGATTTTTTTAAAAGAATAATAGAGTTTGAGATATGGAAATGTGTGCTGGAAGGCTTATTTTTTTAGTAGGAAACTAAATATGTCTTAAAGGATAACTTTGTTTAAATGAGCGAAATTATGAATAGTATATACTTGACCTGCTTTTAAAATTACTCATAATTCTTTATAATGTAATTCATGCAGTTAGTTTGTCCTGTTTTTGAAAATTGAAAAATCAAGTATGAAAATTGAAAACTTAAGTATGTTCATCAGCCAGCTCTCACTCCTATCCATAGGCATCTCTGTGGAGAAGTGTCATCTTGGTATACTGATCATTCTGGGATTAGACTCTATGAATTCCTGGTTCACTCAGATCTCTGAATGACAATGGAGTCTAGTTAGAAGAGATATAACTTCCTAGTAGAAGGTGGTCAAATAAACAAGGATGAAAGTGCAATTTAAATTTCTTAAATTTAAATGCTATGCTTTTCCCCCCCCCCACTTTTATTAAACAGAAATGATTAATCAAGTATCTATTCCAAAGCCCATTGATTTTAAGCAACAGTTTCCCTCGTGTTCTGTGTCAAAGTACAGACAGTCTTATTCTAGTGGTTATCCTGTATGCAAGCTCTAGTTTCAAATGCTGCACAGCCTAGGACAGCTGTGTCAGGGTTACACAGAGCTTTTGGGTGGTCTCTGGATGTGCCTCTTGGTCTGTTGCCTCTCAAGCCCAGGTATCTGACATTCTGCTCAAGAATTTGGAGAATTTGCACAGCCAGTAGTTAAGATGCTTTTTACTGGCTTGTTTGATTGCCCAGATGATTATTCAACCTTTAATAACTTGATCAGCAAGGAATTGTCTTTGGAACCTTTTGAGGAGTCTGAAATCCAGCTTTCTTTGGCAGAATTTCACTTAAGTGTTGTGGGAAGAAAAACATTTTTAGTACAAGACATGACCACTGAAATTTCCTTACAAGTGGATGTGCCCAGGCCCAAAATATCTATGTAAAATACTTTGCAATATCTTGTAAAATTTATCTTTTCATCTTCCCTTTTCCTTCATGACTCCATGCTTTCCAGGTGAAGTTTACCAGTAAATTCCACTAGAGGATGACTTATGTGCTTAATTAAGTCTCTGGATTATATCTTAGACTACACTCAATCTGTGTAGCAGATGCATGTTCTGAATTTCTGATCCTCACCAGTAGTTCCAAAGAGAATTTGGTTGTTCAGCTCCATGGCTTTAGCTTGCAGGAGGAAAGGCTGAGGAAGGCGAGATGATGGTTTTCATTCTAAGACAGATACTCAACTTACAGAGGACTTCTTTTCTGGGTGCAGATACTAATATTTGTACTTGTTGTGCAGGGATATATAGTTTTGCAGGTCTCTTAGGTTCCTGCTGTTTACTTGAGCTGGATGCTTGCCTGGGTTTGTTTTCTGTTTTAGGCAGCTGCACTGGGAAGGGGAGCAGTGAGTAGACATGCAGAGATGAGCTGAACCTGACAGAACCTGCTGCAGGAGAGTAACTGGCTTCCTGCAGAAGGTGCAGCCTGCAGGTGTGACCTCACCTGTGACCTGGCTTGGGTTCTTTCCCTCGTGTGGGTTCAGACCTAGGTGAGGACAGAAGGAGGTTTTGTGGTGTTTAATCCACTGAACACACACAGATGAGGCCAGGAGAGGGGTCTGTGTGCAGCAAGCAGCTTGTACTGAATTTTTGAAATCTCTTGGCCTCGTGTGTTTTTCCCATTTCTGAGATAGCTCTAATCTATTTAGTATCTGGCATTTATTTTTTTTTTTTTATGTCATCATGGTGTTCCTAAAACGGTATGTTTTGCCCCTTGGAAAAATAAGAAATTCTTATTTCTTGTCTGTAATTAAAAACCTCAAACCAACAAGACCAACCAAACAAAACCAAAATACCATAAAAAAATCTAAACAGCTACCCAAACACAGAAACACAGTGACTCATTTATAGAGAAGTAAAAATTTTTCTTTGTTTTTGATATATTTCTCCCTGTGGTGTGTCTGTGTGATATGCTGAAGTTTGGGGTGGTTTATTTTGTTGCTTACATTCAGGATAACTGCAGGCACTGATGTTAAGAGTGAAGCTTGTTTGGTTTTTGTTTACATTCTTCTTATTCAATCTATTGGCTGTTTGTTTTCAGATTGGTTTCAGTTATTTACTGTTTTTCCTAAAATGATATTTTGATGCTCTTTTTCTCTCTGCTGTTTCTCTTGATGGTTTGGTATTTATTGGAATGCAGGAATCATGGTGAGGATATTGATCTGTGTTGGTCTTTTTTTTTCTTTCTCTCACATGGTCATTTAGATTGAGCCATCTGCTTGCCTAATAGTGGGAATGCTGAAGAAAGACATTTTCTTTTCAGCTCACATATGAATTGTACTTTTATATAGAGGTTATTCACTTGCAAATAAGAAGATTGAACTATGATTTGGTGGCATTATGTATAAAATCATGAAAACTAATGCTCCTCCAAAATATTTTCTTTGATGTTGCCCCACTATGGATTCAAACTGTGGCACATGAAGTGCATCTTTTCTGTAATCACTGCTGCAAGTGGGCAAGAGAAAGAACCATCTTTATTCTGCTAATTTTCTCACAGTTAATATGAGAAAAAAAAAAAAAAAACTTTGATAAATGCCCTTCATCTAAGGGTCTGAAATACTTTGCAAAATGGCTTTGTGTAGCATTGTTGATTAAGAGAGGAAGAAGGACACATCTCCTGGAAATCTGCTCCCTGCTGAGGACTGCCCTGTTGTGAGCCTGCACAGGAATGCAAACAGAACCTACAAAACCTGACCCCTGGGCCCCACCTGTTTTAGAAAACTGAAATTTATTTTAAGCAAAATTTATGTAAAATAAATCCTCAACACTTGACAGTCTGAAACCAATCAAATATTTTGAGTCCACTCTGCTTGAGTGAATAAGTGGGAAAATAACACAGGTAGGAGATGCTGTGGTGGACATGGTTTAGCCTGATCTCCATTTTATTCCTGGTAAACTGAACAGAACTGGCCGCAGAACTGGCCATAGACTGTCACAATGGGGGCTTCAGCAGGTTCTCCAGAGAGGTGCCACAGGCAAATTTAATATTTATGAAATTGCAGGGGGGAGTAGACAGGGCAGAGGTGGTCCTGCAGGGTATTCCTGACTTCTCTAGGCTAAAACGTGGGAGTTTCCTGGGTTTCTTTGAGAGTCTGGGGATGGGAAGGCTCCGCTGACATCTGTCTGGAGTAGCCATTACCAAGCTCTAGACTCATAACTGTCCTCTCAGGAGGCAAACTTTCCCCTTTGACTGCAGAGAAAACCTTGTGCAATCTGCCAAATGAAATGTGTGAGTTTTGATTGTCAGGAATATCAGTAATGCTGTTAAATGAAACCCTTCTGTAGTTTGACTGCTGAACATTATGGGTTAATCTGGTTCACATTTAGTTTCCACTAAGCTGTGTCTTTCTTACCTGTTTGCTGTCTCATTATTCCCTGGTAAAGCTCTGTAATTTCTAGCCCAGCACTTGGGAACGCTCCTTGGCATGCAGTGTGGTTGTCTTAAAATTCACATTCTCTGTAACATCTTAGCTCTTTTGCATGACGTTTCTCAAACTCTAGATTCCTTTCTGATGTCTGCAGTGGAAAAGGGTGGGAAAGCATGTCTGGGATTCCACTTCTGCAAATCCTTCTGCTTGTAGTTACTTCTACAAGTAATCCCTTTGAAATCAATAGGGAACATTCCCAGTAGTAAAAGTTAGAGAATCTGAAATGTCTTATACAATAAAGCCTAAGGCTGGGAAACACTACAGAATGTTGTATGACTTCATTACAAAGTGCATCACCACAAAAAAAAAAAAAAAAAAAAAAAAAAAAAAAAAAAAAAAAAAAAAAACCAAAAAAAAAAAAAAACCAACCAAAAAAAAAAAAAAACCACCCTATCCTAAGTAACCACTAATTAACTTATGTTCAGAAAGTGAGACAGTAAATAATTAATAATTTTGGAAACTATTTAATTTTCTACTTGTCTTTATTTAAAATATCAACAGGGGCTTTGTTAGAATCTCAGATTAAATATTTCAACTTTGAAGTAGTGCTTGTTTCAAGAGCACATGAGAAAATCAAGTCTGATGTTTGACAGATTCAATGCAATATTCTCTGCCCTCACTTATAATCTCGCATGGACACTTTGCATCCATTGGTTTTACTTCATTCCCTCCCAACCCTGTGGACAACCAGCTGTTCTGGTGGGTGTGTAGCTGTGATATCTACTAGCATTCTTCTGGATTAAAAAAAAAAAAATGTAGAAAAGAATTATTTTACAAGTATACTGTTTTAACCAAATATTGGAGTAAATAAGAGTTTTTTGAAAAGCAACTCTGAGTCAGGACTTCAGTAGATTACAGTTTAATCAGCAAGGCCAAATTATGTCGGAAGCACATTTGTAAATTTTGGTAGAAACTGCTCCCATATATCTGGAGTTAAGAGTTTGACCTGCTTTTTCACAGCAACAGGTAATATATCTCTTTCTTCTAATGACAAATTTTCAGAGGCCACAAATTTTGGTTTAAATTTTTCTTTTGCGTGTAGAGGAGGCTTTTCATGCTGCTGGAGAGGAAACCATTTGATTATTCATAATGCGAAATCATAAGGGAAAATACAAAAATCTCTTTCCAAATCCTCAAAAGCTGAATAATGACTCAGTATAAATGTCCACATGCAGTGAATGGAACCTAAGCTTGTTGCTGAGAACACCTTTTTTGATGAAAAAATACAGGTGAAAAATGCTGATTTCTAGGTGGTGAAAGAATTCTGGGCAACAACCCGCAGTTTGTGTATGAGCCTGCACATTTTCATTTTACAGCTCTGAAGAAGACCAGAGAATTTGTAAAGTATAAAGGAAAAAAGTTCTACTGTTTTTAAATAGTTGTTTCTATAATGCCCAGTTGCAGCCCATAGAAATATAATACTATAAAACTGAGGTGACAGATATGTATGCATGCCACTAAATATAATTTTATAATGAAAATTTTGTCTTATGAAGGTGAAGCTTTTAGATCATATTAGAATTCTAAATTTTTTATGCATAGCAATCAAATGACCTCTCCACATTGCCACATAAAGTATAGATTTAAAGTTAAATGATCCAGTCAGTCATTTAGCATTTTCCTAGGCCATCTTTTGCCAGTAACTAGAGTTGTTTACATATGATTCTGTTGTTTCTTGTTTGTATTACTTACATTTTAAGAACTGAAGAGAGAATGACACTTTTAAAAACTGTTTTTAATAGCCTTTGTTTATTTTTAATACGTAGTGTTCCAGGCTCTTGCTCTAATGATTTTTTTCACACTGCATTGATAATTAAATTCATTCGTTTTCCTGACTGCACAATTCTTTTAAAATAAAAAGTTATGGGTAATAATACCTATTATGTTAAAAGTACAGAGGAGAAAAGGGCAGATCCATAGCTTTTAGTACAAGGGGAGCCAATGGATTTTGCAGGTTACAGGCTTAAATAAAATCAGAAATCTCAAGTCCTCTCTCTACACTGCAGGAATGGTGGCTCTCAAAGAACTGGGTTGTTTTTCTCGTGCAGTAGCGTGTGCTGTGTTTTTCCCAGTAAAACAGGAGCTGTGGGTATGTGGTGTGTGATCCGTCGCAGGGTATTTATTTATAGTAATTTTAGAAATGGTGCTAAGTGTTGGTCCTCTTGGATGACTGGAAACTGTTTGTGTGTTGCTACCCCCTCACATACACATGGTAGCAATAATCTTCACACCTCTGCCACAGTGATTTCATGTCAATACATTGGGGAAAATATTGTGAACATGTGAAACGCTGGGAACAGAAGATGCATATAATAAAAAAATCACCCCATTCTGATCTTATTTATTGGCTTATAAAGCCTCTGCAATTTTTATCCGTTTAATGAGATTTTAGATTTTACAATTTTTTAATTTATGCAAAAGGAGTTTACTACTTAATTACTAATAGAGAAGACATTCTTAGCCTCATATTTATTTTTTTTGTCATGTTTACAGAACTCAAGAAGAAAAAACATTATGTCCATTTGGTCAAACACATACTTTAATTGTATTTTGAAAAAAATCAGTGCAAATGAGTTAAGAATTAAAAAAAAAAAAAAGATATAATAATCTCATTTTGTAAAATTTACCTTGTGAGCTGGAATATCACCAGTTTTCAAAAGCAATTCACAAAAAGTAATTTTGAAATAGTGATAAATAAAATGCTTGAATGAAAAGTGAGAGAAATTCTGATCAATTTGTAGGTATTGCTTTATTGCTTTTCAGCACCTGAACTCAGGCTCATGAATTCCTTTGGACTCAGTTGTGTGGAATTTTTATTTTTTTCTTGCCTACCCCTGGGTGCTTGGTCTTTGATAGGCAAGGCATCTCTTTCTCTGAAAGAGCTTTTCTCTTTTTTTAAGCCCTCCTCTTGTCCTTTCTGTCTCTTTACCTTTTGCATTTCATTTGTATATCTTTTATTGATTAATCCTCAGTGTAAGTCAGTTTGATTCTAAGGTTAACAGGGCTGGTGGAGCCATTGGAGTAGAGTCTTGGGGGGGGGCCTTGGTGGAGTTTCAACATTAAAATCCCCTTTAGAGGTTTCCTTCTGCCTGCTTTCTTGCAGGTGTATGAAAGGTATGAATGAATGCATAGCCACAAGTGTTCATCCCACTTTCCTCTCCTGTTGGAGGGCTGCTGATACAATTTTGTCCCAGCACTGTGTTCCATGAGATTTAGGTGTTGACCATTGATGGTGAAAATATGCTTTAGCTGAAGACTGCTACCCAGCCTCATCTAATTTTATTAGTACAGTGTCCCAGTTAGAGAGTAAAGAGTTAAATCTTCTATTATTTCAGGAGTTCAAAATGGTTTGTTCCTGTCATTTTTTTTACTTAAAATATATCTGCTGCTTGTATTACCTTTAGTAATTCTCACCAGGCATCTCATAACTTTTCATACATACCTGTAATTAGTGTGGATGGTTCTGCCTTGGGTATCCTCAATTCACAAACTTGTTAAGAACAAATGAGTGACTTACAGGAGATCTGAGCAATAATCACTGATCCCCAAGTTGAACAGCACACGACCTGTACCAGTGTCAAGTGCCAACACTGATGTATTTGAAAAGGCAAAGACTGAGATGCCATCTGAGACACTTGTCCTGTACTAAGGAACAGGATGTTCTCCCCACTGTCTAAGGTCCATCACAGAGGGAGTCATGAGGGAGCCCTGATGATCTTTTTAACTCACCTGCTTATATGTGCTGTTATTATGATCTCCTGTCTCAATTATTTCTGCTAGACATGCCTGAGTGTTCTTTCAGAGCTAAAGACAAGGGTGTTACACTGAGCTCCTGCTCGTGTGTTGGTGGAGATAATGAACTCCCAGATGCTGAATCTCTGAGTTTGTCAGAAGTTGTTAGTCAAATCCTGTAGGAGTACAGAAAGCATTCCTCATGGAAGTCTGGAATCAAAGTAGGTTTGAATCAGCATCATCAAGGTGGATGCATGGCTCCTGTTTGGGTCGACTTCTAACGAAAAGCTTATGAATTAAAAAGAGACAGCCAGAAAGGCAAAGGGCAGGTAAGAGGAACCAGGCTCAGGAACACTGAAAGTATCAAATCCAGTAAACTTTAAGCTAACTTCTAATAAATATGTTGCGAGGGACCTCAGATTATTAGGTAGTGTGATATTGAACAATTCTATTAATAGTGGCAAAACAGGCTTTTCTGAATGACGCTTTGTAAATGAGTGAACTGAAGTGAATATTTGCTTGAAATCCTATGGGAATGTGACTTCTTGGATAATTCTAACAGGGAATTTGAACTCTTTATTACAAAAGACTGACCATCTTGTAACAATTCCAAGCAGGCTTGAGGTTTGGCAGAAACCTCTGTATGAGCTGTTTCATTTTGTAACTACATATTGTCCTTCAAAGGGAGAGAAAGCTGAAAATTGCAGGTAATTTAATTACTGATTTGTTTTTCTAATCCCTGAAATTGGTACATACTCTTAGAGGGCTACTGTCCTGTGAATTTCCTTAGTGATACCATATAAAAGGGATTTTGGTGCACAAATCAGGTAACAGTTGAAGAAAAGTGAGCATGTGCTTTGCAGTGAGAAGTGTCTGCTGGCTGCCTGAGGAGGATCCCTGCTAAGGTCAGTCTAATGTGGAGGGAGAACTTGTGGCATCTGGACCATGTGGAATATATGTGCTTGTTTCAAACTGTAGTTTACTACTTTTTAAAGAATTACTAATTCTTTTGAAACAGTCTCCAAATACCCACTGCCAAATCTCTCGATTCTAGTATAGGTGTGGGGAGCTGTCTATTCCCTTCTGCACCCTTTCCTACAGGTAATATTCATACAGTCTGTAAAGCTTCTTTGATCTAAAATTGTGACATCTTATTGTGGAATATGTTGAAGTTTTAGGAAGGTGAGACTGGACTATGGCATTTAAAAGTGAAGTGATGCTGCTTTCTCTACAAAATGAGAACCAAGGATCTGCCTCCTGCAGCAGGTGCATGGGTGGGAGAGAGGTCATATCACAGTACTGGAAAGTTTCTTCTGTTGTCTGGAATTTTCCTGACAAAAAGAGCTTGGGGTATGCTCATTTTCTTCCCCCTTTATACAGTTAAAGATGTTTTTGGAACATGACATTGGGTCCTATGGGTCCTCAGGGGCCTCTGTCTTCCTGCAGGTCCTGCCTGAGCCTTTAGCATCCTTACAGGTGCAGTCCTGGGCCCAGAGCATTCCTCAGCCTGCAGGAGATGTCCTGTCTTACTGGGGATTTTCACTTAAAAACACTAAGTTTCTTTCACAAAAGGAAGTCTCTTCCCATTTTGAAGAGTCTGTAAGATCTGAAGTACCAGGACCTTATATCACACCATGCAAATATTCTTAAAAAACCTTCTTTAAGTTTGCTTTGCAAAAACGTGTGAAGGCTTAAAGAAAAAAGAAACATATTGAAGAGTCCTTTGTGGATTTAACAAACCTCACTATACTTTTCAGGCTGAAATGTGATTTTATGTTACAATACATTTGTGAAAACCCAATTTTGCTATTCAGCGTTGTGTTTATCCTAATAACTACTTATTTCACTGGCTTCCTCAACAAAGAGAAATAAAAACCAAGAAGAAATTATCCAGTTGGTGGTAAAATCACAGTGTAGGCATACTTACAAGAGCAGAATTACTACAAGTCTTGTTTCTTTGATGAGGGAGTTTTGTAAATTAGCTCATTTTTGTATTCTTGCAACAGACGCATGCAGAGAACTCTACCCTGCATCCTTCCTGCATTAATAAATAATCATTCTGCATGGTTTTGGCTCTAATCACTTATGCAGACAAAGGCAACTTTAGTAAGAAAAATGTTCCTGTGGAAGGTGTTTGGGTAACTGTGACTGCAGGTGAGAGATTTGTATTCTGTGCCAAGTGCTCTCTTGTCCTAACATTGCTGGTGCCTGATCTGTGCTCCAGTGAGTTGGTGTTTGAGTGCACCTCTCACTCCACTGTTTCTCAACTTTCCTTTGTGAGCAATGAATGTCAGTAAAAAGGGCAAAACCATCCCCCAGCAAGTTACCCTACTTAAATCCAGTCTATGGCAGTCTTATGATTCCTTATATCTGGAGTATTTTTGCAAAAGTAAAAAGAAATAATATGCTAATTTGCTTTATATTAGTGTAGTGCAGTGTACAAGAACAAGAGTGTATCAAATTCCCTCACATTTAAAGTATCTGGCTAATAGGCTGTTAAAATGATTATTCCATGAAAATATATGCCCAGTTAACAGTTCATGATTAGCATCCCATGTTTTATACTCGAAGTTTATGCCCATATATATTTTAAAATCCTGTGTTATTGCTTATTTCAGCCTTGGAAATACTGCAAGTATGATTAGCAGACAGACAAATATTTCTTTCCTAAGAAGCAACGGATTTTTGGCAATATTAAAATAATTCTAATGAAGGTGTACAATTGATAGCTGAATTTCTCCTATGAATATATTTCACTTTCATGCAGGCTGTTCCAAAAATACAGCTTCAGCTGTTTCAGACTGCTTTAGAAATAAATTCCCTTCCCCAGTTTTGCATGATTTTTATAAAATTAGGTCAAAGGAATTTTCAATTGAAAACAGTACTTTGTCATATTATCTACAACACATGTCTAGCAAATTTATAAATCCAGTGCTCATTTGAGTAAAGTTCCAAATCATAATGAATGGTTTAGACAGCATTATCATCAATTTCCTACAGGTGCAGCTGTGGAAATCAGTGACTTCAATCAAAAGCCTCTGTCAAGTTTCACTGCACTGTCATTTTTTACATTCAGGTTTTGCTGAAATTAAAAAAAAAGAACAATTCTGTAAATGTCTTTACATCCCTTCTACCTTTGGGTGGTGCTTTTGAGCAGTGCTGTGCAGTTGTTTCTGTTCAAAGAATTCAACAGCACTCATATTTCTACACTTTATACTAACACTGTATTTCTTTCATGATATTATGGAGTTAAAATTGCACTGTGTGTTTTAACACACATTACAACAACCTCTTAAGGCAAAAAAGTAAATTCATGCAAATGAGTTATGAAAAGTGAAAACAATTGTGCTGCTTCATTCATTGCAGGGATAGTTATTGCAAACAGGCATTTTCCTTCTGTGGACTCTGCTTACTGTGTCTCATGCAAGTGTCCATTGATAAGTTATTTTTTGAATACTAATCTTTAGAGGGTTTATAAAATGACAGGCAGAAAAAATGCAGGGTCTATATAGCTTGCTTTGAGTAATTTCATTTCTTTCACTTATGTCTTTGAAATATCGTTGATACAGCTTGTTCCTGTTGCTTTGCTAGTATCTGAAATTTAGAATAAAGGAGAAACTTCATATTATTGAGCTAGTGTGTCACTTCCTAGTTTATAGTACTTCATATGCCACTGGCTTTCTGCAGCCTTCCTACATGACACTCTGCAATTAAAATCCAGTCACATTCAATAAAAGTGTAATGCTGATCCTTTTGAAGAGTTCCCAGTGTAAAGAGCAGGGAGGTTATACCAAGCTGACCCAGTGCACCTTGTGAAGCCAAGAGCCCAGGGCCTCTCCTGCCTTCAGGCACGCAAGGGAACAACCTGCACTTCCCACCAGACCCACCTGCACACCGACAGCTCTGTCTCTGGGGTGTGGGAAACCACTTGTTGCCAGCAAAATCTTTTTGTAAAGCTGTAGAAACTTAAATCCTGAGGGGTTCCTGCTCTTTCCCCGTGGGTAGGTAGTTTGAGCTCTGTTAAATTTGAGGCGTTGTCATTAGGTGGTGAAAATCTTTTCCTGACTTAAAATCCGACTTATTTGCTATTTTGTTTTTTCCAAGTGCTTGTGTAGCTTCTGTCTTCATGCAGTGCTTGTGTAACTTTTGGACAGGAATTTAAAAAGTTTTAGGCTGTGAATATTTAAATTTTGTTGCAGATGGAAGAGTTGCCAAACTTTTTCTGTTTTAGGCTTCATTGTAAAGGCTATAAATTGTAAATTAATGATTTTTTTTTACTAACCTTTTATATATATAAAACTATGATAAAATTAAAATTTTTATTAATTGGTGATGCCACCTTTCTAGTGTTGGAGTAAGGTTCCTTTCTGTGTAAAGTTGAGGGCTACTTGTCTGTGTCTTTACATTTCACACCCTCTTGGAGAGAGCAGCCAGGCTCCTGTGATTTCACCTTGACTTTTAAACTGTCTGGGCCCCTGTGGAATTCCTCTTAATTAAAGGAAAGCCTTTAAAAGGTAAAAACCATTGAGTTTATAGATGATAAACTTTTAGAATATTCTATCTCTGCTGCGTTTTACTGCAGTTAGGCAGTGATGGCAGCTTTACTCTCGGCTGCACGGAGAGCTGAGGCAGAAGCACCCAGAGCTGGGCACTGGTTGATCCATGCAAGGGTTTGCAACGTGGGCTCCTCTTTGCATTTCCAGTTCTGTAACATCAGGCCTCCTCTGCAGCACAACAGTTCTTTGTTTTGTGGCCTTGCTGAATTCAGTTTCATGTTAAATGATCTTGCCTGTTTGTCTTGTGTCATTCAGTAACAACCCTTTGAAATCTCTCTTAACTGCTTTGCTTTACTTTGTTACCATGTTCAAGTTTAATCTGAAAATAATGTCTGATTCCTTCATCCTCCCTAATGAGTTATGAGTCTTCTCTGCCTTTTTTTTTTAATGGTCAAAATAGAAAGCATCTGTGTGCTGTAATTCTCTTAATACTTAAACAAATGATGTTTAAGAATATTAAGAAGTACTTGGAAGAAAAATTTAGTGTCCATAAATCAATTAAACTAATGCGTACAAAATATTCAGTAGTATATGGGGCCAGGCATTTCAAGCATTTATTTTTTTTTTCTGAATATATGTTTATAATTCAGCATATCTCTTTTTTCCTGTGCTGCATAGAGGTTTGTGTGCTAAACTGATGCAGTTTCAGTTAATAGGCAAGGAAGAGAGGTAATACTTTAAACCATTTTAAAGAAAAGGCATTAATGTAATTTCTGAAAAATAGTAAACCAAAAGAATGCCTTTCTCAAAGTACACATTCAAAGCAGTTTATTTAATAGATTCTTTCTTGGGTGGGAAAAATCCCCACTCCCTCTTTAACAGTGCAGCAGCACCCAGGTATGCTGAGATATTAGCAAAAGTGTTGACCATGCAGAATGTGACGAGACAAATGTCTTCTCATTGTGTGAAGCATGAAGGCCATGATAGATGATTTCAAACAACAAAGCGCAGCCACTGAGACAAAATTAGTGTTGTTTTAATTACCAGTGTCTGTAATGTTATCTATCCATAACTGTCTTGAAATAGAGTGTCAACAGAAAGAGACTTGAGTTCATACTTGCATGTAGTGTTTCTTAAGTTGCAATGGTGTGCCTTTATAGAAAGCATTTAAAGCTTTCTTTGAAATGTTTACTTATAGCTTAAAAAAAAAAAAAGTTCTGTACTTTAAGGAAAGTGTCATTTTATCTTTCTAAGAAAAGAAGTGAGCAGTTCCTATTAAATGCTATTTGGAAGGCAGAGTAGGGGGCAGAAAATGGAACTTGGCCTGACATTTTTCAAGCAAAGTTTACACTCAGTGAGCTGTGTTTTTTGTCAGTCACAAATAGCATTATGACACTAATAGTAAAGAAGATTCCTTATTCCTGAAATATTCTTGAGTTAAGATGTGGTGTTCTTCATACATTAGTAAGTGTATATATTGTGAAGATGAAGCATTTCTTACTTTCTGGGCTCGCAGGAGATGAAAGATAGGCCAGCTTTTGAAAATGGTCTACATGGCACCTGCTACAAATGAGCAGGGAAAGCAATCGAGCTAATAGATTACAGTAATTATCCAATCTTTGGCTAGTTTGTATTGGCAAACTATAAATACAGTACACATTAGAACAAGGTGCTTACAGAATGTACATGAAAGGTCAATGTAATTTGCAAGTCGCTAGTCATTAGAATATGCTAAAAACCATTGCTTCAGGGCTCAGATTTTAATGATGAATACATTGATTATTAAGTAGCAGAGGAAAAATGTAGCAGAGCTACTGTAGTGTAATGATAGGTCGCTTTATTTTGGGAAGGAAATCAACTAAGCTTCAGAATGCATGCATTGAGAAATATAATTGCAGTGAGGAAAATTCCTCAGAGGAGCTTGGCACATATTAAAAGCAAAAACTTGAGACGTGTTTGTGATAAGATTACTAATAAATCTCTGGTAAGTCTTAGACTCCTGACAATAACACAGCAACAGAGCACTTCATCTTCTCCATGCTTTAGAATTTAAGATCGGTCACAAACAATCTAAATTACGACTGATACTAGGCAGATGCAGTGCTGCGCTGTGTTGCTCATCATAAATCTCCTGTTCCTTATATGCAAATTAAACTCCATTTTAAAAGATAATTTTTCACATGGTGATCTCCTTTATTTGTGAAATACCAGCAATTCTTAATGTTAGGAGAGCCATCTCAGGAATACAGTGTAACCATTGCTTAGGGAGAAGAGAAAAAGGAGGGAAGTTTGTTTGGAATAGTTTGGACATCAGTGCATGGGATATTTCAAATAACTTATTAAGTTAGACACAGCACTAACACTGTTTGTAGTTTAGCTGTGGCCTTGTTTTCTTCAGCAGCTGCCTGAGTAACTTATCTTTGACTTTAAAATTCTGTCTTGTTTATATCAAATCTTCAAGGTTCTTTAACTCTTACAACAGTAGAACAGAACATAACCAAGCCGTGTAGGCAAAAATGTTTGTCTTCATCAGCAAACAGTAACTCCCTTCAGCTCTTCATTTAAACCTGCAAGATTATCTCCCTTCAGTATTTTGAAAATATTCATGTGTGTATTGCTGGTTTTCTCTGTCCTATGCAGATGCAGAGTTATGGGAATGGGAAATCAAGAATGTAGATTTAATTAATTGCTATACAGAAGTTATCAAAACAGGCCATGTATTAGGGGAGTGAGATCTGAAATGCAAGAAATTTTGCATACGGGGGAAAGGATGTTAAAAACTTTAAGAATTTCCTTAGAAAAATTATTTATGAGCTGTTTTCATGAAAAGACTTTAAATGCTTCTGCGAACCATACCTTGTGTACTGTAAAGGGAAAGAAACGTGTAATAGCAAAGTACAGTACATATCAAAACTGTTCTTTCACTTGGCATGTTTGATAAGTCTTAAAAATAACTCATGCTAAATTGAATCAAGCTATATGTTGTACCATCTGAGACACGAGGAGAGAATGGATAGGATTGAGGAGCACTTAGCAGAACATTAATCAGATAGGCCACATTTTTTTTGGTATTAACTAATTCTTGCTGCTTTGACATCACCAGTCTGCATCACTTAAAATTCTGATCTGGCTAAGATGGTTTGCTCTGTGACTAATGGTTGATGTTGGTGTCAACATACCAAGTGTTCTGTATTTCTTAGGAATTGGAATAAATCCTGTCCCTTAGTCATGGGACTCAACAAGTGATAACTGCAGGTTAGGAAACTTTTTAAAGAGTAAAAAAAGTGAAATTATCCATTGAAAAACAAATAAACAAATGCTTACTGTTGAAATGAATTAGAATTATTCTTAAGTAACCAATGTTAGGTCAGTAACCCAGTATAAGTCTTTATGTTTTCAGATTATCTTTTATCCATAGATGTTTCTCACAGTGTGATGTCCTTGATCACAATTCCAGTTATTTCTTTTGAAACTTGTTGGCAAATCCCTACTTCTGAAACAGCAAACACTGCTGTAAAAAGATTAGATTATGCATACTTAAGAGTGTTTTTGGAAGCAAATACAGGCTGTTGGTCTCCCTGAGTGATTTTGTTGTTGACTGTCTGGCTGAGGTGGGTATGTGATTACAGTCACAGTAAATTTCACATTCAAAAGCAAATGAGCAGTGGTTTTAGTTCCCTTGTTCCTTATTTGCCCTATTGAAACAGATACTCTACCTGGTGCTGTGTAGTACAATGATGTGAATTCATCAAAACATGCATTAAGGGGCAACACTACACAAGGGTAAGGATATAAATATATTTTACAATTCTTAGCTTCCTAGCATAAGAATAGTTCACCAGTGAATGTAAATTTACAGTAGGTGCTTATCAAATGTGAAAATGCTTGCAAATCAGAAACAAACTTTGGGACTATAAACATATTTCAATGATAGTTCATGCAAAGAATATGTTTGATAGTAAGAAATAATGTTCTCTTTTAGTTTCTACATGAAGCAGGTTGACACATTATTGTAAATGGAGAATTGTAACACTTCTGACTCAGAACACTGCACACAAGCTTTAATCCTTTAATCAGAATGCTTATTATTAAGGAAGATGTAATGGCATAAAATATTATTATTTATTTATAAAGCCAGAAAAGAGCATTATCAAGCATAAAGGGATAATAAAGAGAAAGTGTAGTTGAATCAGTTGATTTTACTTCTGTCTTCCATACAGAAGTGACATATGTACTATCAGTCTGTGTTTTTTAAAATGCTTAATAGAAATATTGAAACACACTAATTTCTTGCATAAAAAAAGTTATCTGACTTTTGAAAGTAAGATTTGAATGCCACTGTGACCAAGTGGTTTTAAAAATACTCATTAAAAATATTGAAATAGTCTAATGAATTATGTAAAAGAAAGTTATCTGACTTCTGAAAGTAAGTTCTGAATGACTGTGACTTGTACATGTGTCCCATGTACATGTGAGTTGGAATATTTCAGTCCACTAGAGTAGAACCCTATAAAATCTTTTGGGTTTGACTGTAGGATGCACTTGTACAGACAGTAATTGGCCTGTTACAGAGATATTAATTAACATGTTAGAAATGTTTTCTTTATTAATGAGAAATTCACACATACTATTTAAATTAATTTGTATAGTTTAAAATTAATTTATTGTGGCCTTCGATGACCTCAGATCTACTAAGACAAAGCTGGAGTATTGTACTAACTGTTAAACCATTCATTAAACATTTTATGCAAATAGTGTTTGTTTATAAACAAATTAACTGCAAGGATTTTCAAAACAGGTGCTGTGTTGTGAATGCGTACTAAATGATGTGGTACTGAAAGAATTAATTAGACCTTCAGATGTAATTAGTTGCAATAATTTGCGTGATTAGCGGCTTGGTTAAGAAGTAAGACACACACATTGTAATGCATGGAAGAGTCACTGCAGTAGCTTTGTCTTTCATACGGTGAAGATGAGATTTCCTCATGTTTAGGAAATTTTTCAAAAAATTGCTGACATAGCTGGAGTTAATTGCCAAGTATCCTGTAGGGGGTAACGTGGATTTTTTTCCCTTGGCTTGGTGCAATGCATATGCATTGGAAGCAATACCATTTGTTTGTACCTCAATGAATTTTTAAAGCAGAAGGCTGTTAACCCTAGATCTTCAAGTCTCCAGAGGAAGAACTGATACTTAACATGTTCAGGGTTAAAAGATAGGCTGTGTAAGCCATATGAAACAGGTCCAGTATTTCAAGATCAGTTCTAAATATTCATGTTATTTTTCTCCCCTTGCAACCATAGTTCTGATTTTTCTTCTTGTGTATCCGACAATGCAGTCAACCATTGGAAGTGCATGGAGGATGCCTTGGAAACTGGCATTAGTCAGAACCAATTAAAAAGAAAGTCATGATTACTGATACTTAATTTATGGTGATCACATTCCTAGTTATAATAAATCTACAGTACCTTTGTGACTTGCAAGAAAGCTTTTTCCTCTTGATAATGTCTCGATGCCCAGTGACAATGTTAGAGAGTGGATTTGAAATGAATTAATATGGGGACTTGATGTTTGTTTTACCTGCTTGAAAAAGGTGGATTGACAGTAAACCACAATAGATTCACTTTAGTGGTTACTGGTGGAAGTTGCTGTTGCTTTGCTATTTGAAAAAAAAAAAAAAAGGCTGAAGATTTTGCACCTTGAGGCATCAAGAATGTGCAAATATTAAAGAAATGTACACTTGGACAAAATTTATTCTCTGGCAGAACTCTCTTAATAGTTAGAAACACAGGGTGCCTGCATGAGTACTCTGGAAGAACAGGTATGTTCTCCGTGAATCACGTTGTCAGAAAAAGCAAAGGTTTCCAGAAAAGTTAAAGAAGAGTACAGAAGAAAAAGAAACAAAGGTAGTTTATTAAATCAGTTATAAAGTAAATAAGTGAAATTAGCAGTATAGAAAATATGAGGTGTTGAGAGGCTTCTCAGAATAACAGACTTGCCTGTGGTGAGTGTTAGAAGCATTCCACAGAGGTGATGTTGAATGATCCCAGGAATTTGAATTTAAGCTTTTTTAATACAGGATTTTATTTGATCAGATTAAGCGATGGCAGTTTGAGATGAGATGTGGGGGAACTTTGTTTCATCTCAGATGGAAGTGGTCGCTTTACACCTTGTTTGCTTTATGAATTAATGTAATGATCCTGAGGTGTGAGGTGTTTGGAAGCTAAGCCTTGCTGCAGTTACCAAATTGTTTATGTTCTTTTAAGTTCTTGCCATATGATTTCCAGGAGTTTTTATGTAGCTGCAAATCTGACATAAGCAGCAAGATCCAGCAGGAGATCTCTGGTTAAATGATGACCACAGTGATGCTGTATTTGGATTAGTGACTGCGAAGTATTGGTGGTCACATATCTAAGAGAAAGTAAAACCTGAGCTTTTTATTGCAAACTCAGTGTGGAACACAGTTTATCTTAGCACTAATGCAGAGCATAAGTGCAGTACTTGCAACTTCTTTTCTCCAACAAAATAGCTATTTACACTTTTAATTTACACTCAACTTTTTTTCTTTAAAAAGCATGGAAGGGAAATTGAATAAAATAAATATTAAAAATGACAAAAGAAGAACAAAAAGCATCATTAACTGCTGCACAGCTGCTGTGTGTCTGCTGTCACGGGGATTACCCTTAATTACTATGGATGAAGTTTGCTATCATTGGTTCTTTGGATGCCTCACAATTGGCTTATTTTTAAAGGAGTTTTCTATGTATGTTTTAATAGAATATGCAGCTGTTAAAATTTCAAGGAAAGAAATCACTGTCTTAGACTTGAAGAGCCTGAAAATCATTTGACAGAGCTAACATAGGGATCCACTTGAATGAATTTATTTTTTTCCTTTCTGTAGTCTGTTTAATTCAGTCCTTTTAAGTGTAATGTTTGCAAAGTAGTCTTTAAAATGGGCTCTTCTCTGTTGTGTTTGAATTTGAGCAAAATTAACATTTGTATGTCATCAGTAGCTGCAATGCATAGCTCAAGGCAATGAAGGATAGAAAGTCAAAGAATATGGGAAATTTGATTAAAATGAATGAGCAGTAGAAGGTCTTAAGGGTGGACATAGCTTACTAGTTGATTTATTTGTATTGTTTCTTGAGGCAAAAAAACTAATTCCATGGGAAGTTTAGAAAAAAGCTTTTAAGTATGAAAATAAAAAGGTGTTTAAGTCAATAAAATTAGGTTTTAGACAATGTAATCTGGAGACTTGCCTACTTCTGCATCTAAATCCATCTAGTCCTACTTTGTAAAGGGGGCATAATGCCGAGCAGGTAAATGTTCTCTGTGAGAACCTTTCTCCAAAGAGATTTCCCTGTACCTGTTATGATTTGAGCTCAGTTGGATATTTATAATGTTTTGGATCATTTTACTCACTAGGGCACGGATTGCTTGGTGGATAATTGCATAGTTTACAAGACCCCCCTCGTTTTGCATTTTGAGGCTTGGCTTTCCCTTTTGTCTCAGTATTCTGAACAGTCCCCATAGCAACTTTTATACTTTTGAGTCTCCTTGATGGATTGATATAGGTGCCATTTCCATGTTTCAAAGACTTTCTTGTCAACATTTTATTTCCTTGGTATATCAGAGCTGGAAATCTGAAATGCTTTGCCTGCTATTTTAATGCAGAACTGCAGTTTTTGCAAGAGAATTTTAAATTAAAATTCATATAAAGTGAAAATCTGAGGCAGAGGACTCATATTGCAGGTACGAGTGAAAATCCAGTCCATAGCTTAGTCAAATGAAAGATTCCTAAGTCATTTACCTACCATAATAATTTTTGAATTAAAGAAAGAATGGTTAGCTGGTTTGTAACATTTTTATGAAATGGCTATATTTTTTTTTTTCTAAAGGAACAGAATAAGGAAACAATTAGAAACATTTGAATGTTTATCAGTGGATATTTATTTCTGATATGGATGTTATTTCTTCTCAGTCCCTTGTTGTATTCTAAAAATAAAGGACATGGCAAATGCAGGTGCTTAATGGACCTGGAAAATCTTTTTCTAGATTCAGCTCTCCCAGGCCCCTCCCCAACCCCATGAAATAAGCAGGCCTAAGAATTCTAATGGATGTGGTTGTTTGCCAAAGTTATTTGGGGAAATTTGAGAATTCTACTGTTTGTGAAGGAGCCAAAGTTATAACACTGCCCAGATGAGCCCTTCCCATTTCCATTTAATATTTAATGCCAAATAAAGATAGCTTAAAATGAAAAAAAGTTGATGCTAAACAAATAAAATGATTTTAAAATATCCCCTCAAAACCGTACGTGATCTCTAATGCCAAAAATATCCAATTGTTGAACTGTTGAAGTTCTTACAGGAAGGATGATGATGAGTCTAGGATTTCACACTTCAAAGAAAAGTTCAGCCTTGGAGTTGGGAAATGACTTCCTTATGTTGGTCTCCTGTTTTTGTATTTTTGTAGCAGAAAGAGCTTCTTCCACTGAAGGCTCCTCTCCCATCATGGTGAATATTGTACCATTCCCTGATTAGCCCCACCGAGTTTGGGAAAGGCAAAGAAATGTTATTCCAAGGAGATGTGGGAAATGCCCATTTATAAAGGGAGGAAGCTGAGTCAGAAAGCTGAACTGACTGGAATAATTTCTTGCATTTAGATTGAGAAGGTTGTACCACTGTCCTACATATAGCAGGTAGAACCTTCATGTAGTCCAAACTGCTTCACATTCATGTACTGGTTCAAAATGGGACAATTTCATAATCTGAAATGTATGTGATTCTGTGTGGAGGTTTATTCGCAATTTTTTTTTTAATTCTGAAGATATAGGAGGACCCCACATGCCCAAATTCTCATATTATAGGCTGTCTAGATATTTCTTCATTTATCTTTTTCTGATTCTGTCATGAAACCTGGAATTAAGGTTTCAGAAGCTTAATTCCTAAGTCCAGACTTCTTTTCCTGCTGATTGCTAAAACAGACAATGTCTGTAACAGTTCTCCATTACCAAGGAATTAAATTTTTGAAACTTAAGGTTTTTTCCCTGAAATCAAGTTGGTGACATTTCAGCTCTTTGAAAATCCATAATTTTCCAGAAACACTTTTGTTTGGCCGAACTCCTTTATAAGTGATCACTCTAAGAACAGCCCTCACAACCTGGGCTTCTTTTTATATCTCCAAATTGTTGCCATGAAAAGAGAAAATGACTAAAACTTAAACCATGTTTCTTCAACAGGAAAACAGTATCTCCAGTATAGTTTATATTCTGTGTTTGTTCATTTTTGGTTATATCAGAAATACCAGTAACACAGAGGGAATTTCAATATTTCACTGGCAGACATGAATGTAAAACCATCAGACCAAAATAGCCTTTGCCCCTCCTATTTAGATATTAATGTATAGAAAGTGATGGCCTTTGTGTGTAAGGCAGTTTGTAAGGGAAGTGAGATGATTCACTCAAAAAATTCATAATTTTATGAGTTACAGTCCTCGAATTTGTAATTCTCGTTACAGCTAAATTATTTTGCAGTGAATTTTTCCATTTAAAATACTTGGCCTTGAGATGAAACTACTGTACAAATCACTTTGTGATACTGTTGTTCTTCATATGCCTGTACATGTGACAATTGTTGAAATCCCTGTCTTGCTCCTATGAATTGTCATTTTATTGCACTTTTGTCGCTTTATTGGAATTTCCCACGAGCGTAGGATTTTATGCTCAGAAACCATCTGTAAACAATCCGGTAACTTTTAAAAATACAAGAAAAGCTGCAGTCATATTTTTTCCAGTGCTCCTAAATGCCTGACTCTACATGGAGAACCTCAGCCTATCCTTCCTTTCCTTTTCTAAATGCCCTGGACTGCTGAAAGCAGCATCTTCACCAAAAGTAAGTGTCAGACAACTATTGGCAGCAAACTACCAGCAGGTCATTGGTATTTTAAATTTTATTTTGCTTTTAGTGAGATTCAGATTTAAAAATCTTCAAGTGTAGTGGCTGCTCAGTGTGTATTGTCCCCATTTGCTGTATGGCTGAAATATCAAGAAATTTTAGGGAAACATGGTTGGATTAGTCAGGGTGTAATCACCAGCTGAACAAGCTTCTTGTGTGTAGGAATGGCAGGTTTTAGTTGGTCTAAATAAGGTTAAGTTTTAGATGGATTCTGTGAAATTAAAGTCTTGACATCCTTATGAAGGCATTGCTTCCCTGCCAGCTGGAGCCTGGGCAGGGAAGCCAAGGATTACTTTGTGCCTTTGTCCATTTTATCTTTTCCTCAAATACCTGCAACAAATTGAAGCACTGCAGCTTTTTGCAGAAGCTGGGGTTTTGTAGCTGCTGAAGAGTCCATTTTACACAAGGCATGCTTCTATTTTTCAGTTTAGAAATATGGAAGATGGGAAAAACTGAGGTCAGCTCATCTTTATTTACATGGGTGGAACTCCCAGCTAACCAGGAATGATGGAAAAATTGAGGTATTATCAACTTTTTACTCAGAACAGTGCTAGGTACTTATGAACAGAGCAGTGCATATAATTGACTTCCTGTTCTTGGCTGAATAAAGACCCAGAAATATATTTTGAGTGTTCTAACGATTTTTAACCACAAATGTGAAATTACTTAGTTTACTTTCATTCTTTTGCTTAAACATCCCAAATGGAAGCAATTTCACAATTTCAGTTTAAATTAAACTGCATTTCTTTTTTGATCAAAAAACAGCCCCCTTCACCCCTAGGCAAATCAAAACAATTTGTAAAGTACCTGTCCATTACTCCTAATGCTTTCCATCAAATGTGGCAAAGAATGTAGCTTGTAAATATTAAGTGGAGATGTCTTTTTTAGTGTCTGAACTGAACCCAGGCGTGCCTGTAAGCTGCTGGTTCATGTTTCATGTGCATTGTGACTCTGCAGAAGTTTTCTACAGTTCAGAGCTTTTGTGTTTTAAATTAATCTGTGTTAAATTAATCTGACAAATAAGACCATGTAAATGCAAACCTGTCTGTAGTAAACCGCAAACCTGTCTGTAGTAAACCACAAACCTGGTATAAAACAGTGGATAAAATTACTCTCAAGCAAAGGAAAAAAGAGAGAGGCATTTCATATTCTTCAGGGGAAATTTGGGAGGCAAAATAGAAGTATTCTAATTGGAATTCAGCCAATCTAGCTGAATAGTGTTTATTGTGAAAAAATACATTGTCAACATCTGAATATTTATGATAGCAATACTAATGATTAAAAGAACCATGGAAATATTTAATGAGCCCAAGTCAGTGCAACCACAGTTTGTCTCACTGCAAGGTTGGCCCTGTCAGCTGCAGCAACAGCATTGTTTGTTAATATTCTGCACTGTTGGTTCAATGCAAACAAGGTAAAAACAATCTCTGGATATTGAAAAAACAGTGTTGGTGCAAAAAGATGATGTTTTACGTTGCCTCCATGCAAAGAGGTCCTGACCAGTTCTGACAGAGTAAGAAAATCAAGACTGAAGTATTAGAGCTAAAGAGTTTTTTTTTAATTGACAGGAATGTTTCTGATTTGAATTTTGAGCTAATTTGCTACATCAAAGTGTATTTGTAAAAACTATTGCTAGACAGAATAATCCCAGGCTTTTCCTGCATGTGCCACATCAGACTTCCATTTAATTCTTGATTTTAAGCTTCTTTATTGTCATAAATGAAATACTATATTTTAAAAAATGAACATAAATTCAGGTATGGCATGAGCCGTGGTTATAGTCCCATTGACTTTGGCGAGGTTACATGAGATTTTATGGAGAGAACTGTCTGATGTATTCATCACATCCTATTTCTCTGTTTAGGTTCTTTACGGTGAAGCCACTCTCAAAGTATTGGGTACCTTTGTTCTAATAGTATTGTGCTCAAAATTAAAGTGCATGCCCCTGACAGGCATTTTACATGCAAATAGTTTTGTATTGCTATAAATACTTTGTATCTTAGAAATGCAGTGTTTGCTATCATGGAGATCATAATTTTTGTGAGCTGAATTTGCTCCAGATGATAGAGAAATTATAGGCTACGATATGTGATCAAACAGCAATATGGAAAGCTTAAATAGAATGCGCCCTAAGGACAAAGGCTGGTTAAGACTATGGGGGATAGAATAAATGGGAGTTTTAGCAAAGCTATCTCTGATTCCAACAGATAAATTATGCTCTGCCTTTTTTGTATCTCTTTGGGACTGTACTACATAAATTATGACCAAGTATAATTTAGACTTTCAGCCTATATTTCTGAACATCCATCTTGTACATTTTAAGTACAAAATTACCATTTTGCAGAAATATGAAATTGAGACAATTTTTTTTTCATCTGTGCATTTAACTTCTGAATACTTGATAGCAGCCAGAGGGTTGGAGAGGACCTCGTTACTATCCAGAGGCTGATGTTGGGCAGGTGATTGCATAACTGTGTAAAGATCTACATAAGCATGAAGTTTGGGTGACAAAAAAGTGTAGAGTTTGTTACTATTTCAGAATAGATTTTTACTGCAGCTTTAAGTAATAAGTAACATGCTTTTCTGAATAAACAGCAATCCTTTGAAAATCCAAATTCTTTACTTGTTATCAATTACATTTAAAAAGCAGTATCTAAAATTTCCTTTTGAAGCACAGTTGCAGTTGTGTGACCAGACCTTTGGCACACCTGGAGACCAAGGAGTGCAGACCTTCAGGGCACTTCTGAGGTCACAGTTTGCATGGGAAGGTCAATGTGTGTGTATGAATAAAGCAATCCATCCTAAGAGCCCTATTTTCTATCCCTCATTCCAGCACTACATTCTGTAGCTTGAATTTCTGTATAAAATCAGCTGAGAGTTGTAGACTTCATCTCTCCCATTGCAGTATGCAATGTTGTAACACTAACTGGAACTCTGAAACTAGAATTAACTATACAGTGCATCCTGGCGAGGGTGTGTATGTGTCTTGCACAGGGATAGGATACAGAAAAAAAGAAGAAACTCCTCTTTTAAAGCTGGTCCACCTGCAAGAAATGTATATTTTTGACAATGAAGCACAATTGAAAACTGACCCAAGTTAACTTTAAATAACATGTTAGTAGCTTGCAATGAAATTTTTTAATCCATGGAAATGGAGGACAGTCACTTTAGATCTGATGTAACTTTTTCTGTATTTATTACAAGAAATATCCATCAAGTTTGCACAGTCATGCACACAAGGACTACATTTGTAGTTTGCAAAGGTTTGAAACCATAAGACTTGGTAGATATGTGTAGCAAGGTGACTTCATTTGGCTGGGTTTTGCAAATATGTGATGATCATAGCTTTGGGAATTCAAAATTAGCTTTCATAAAGTGGGAAAAATGAATAGAGAAAATGTCTATTGTAGAAGTGAAATGAATAATAGTGGTGTAGAAGAAAAATCCCTCCCTAAAACACAATAGGCCAGTTTTTTTCTCAGTTACAGATTTCCTATCCATTAACTTGCTGCTGCTCATATGTCCAGTGTTGGGCCATTGCAATGTTTACCTTTTTCTTTAATTGATATTCCATTTAAATCCACTGGCATTCACTGGACTGCTGCCTTTCCCTGCTTTCTTCAGTAAGTAGAGGCAAAACTGAAACTCAAGCAGTAATGCTAATTGCTAATAAAGATTTTAATGGCAATCACTTTAACTGATGGTAGAGATTAGTCTACTATCACAGACACCATCAGAGGCAGCACCAATAGCTCGTCACCTTACCTTCTGTAAGGAAAAAAGGTGTTTCTGTTATCTGTGTGAAATGGTGGAATGTTTAAGTTTGAATAGTGTGAGAATGTTGTAGATTCAATCACAATTTTCACCTGCTTTTTATTAGAAAAAGTAAATTGCATAGAAGAATAACAAAGTAAGATTTCAATAGTGCTGTCCTCCATTGTTTAACCTTTTTCAACACATTCTAAAGTAAAAAAGGAACATAAAAATAGAATTGTTTCCCTGATTCCTTCATTGAAATTTTTAAAAGTATAGTCTTTATTCTTTTTTCACTGAAAAGTGAATGAAATTGGAAATTGTTTCACTCTAGAACCACTGTCACCTTTCAGGCACCTGAAAGTACAGAGTTGTTTTTAGAGAATGTGGAGAATGTCACCTTGCTGTTGGATGATTGTATTTTATGGGACAGGACTAAACATTTTTGTATTTTATGGGACATAACTAAACATGACTAAACTTTTTCCTCTGAACTGTGCGTTACATCTTCAGTAGTTACACTTACTTTGGCTACTCTGTCTTCTGAAGTTCTTTTGTTCATAGACCCAATTCCTTAAGGATATTACTGTTGACATTACACTACAATCTTAGTTTTTCAGGAGGTAATCTCATCTCTTCCTTCACTAGTCAAGATGCTTCCCAAAATAAGTAACATCTACAGACCTTGTCATTGATTTTTGCAAATTATGGCTGATCTTGTGTCAGAGGTCAGCCTGTTCCAATGTGTGGTAGAAGAGGATGAAATGATTTCTGATAAATATTACAAGCTCCTTTTGTCATTATTTATACTGTGTGTTTTAATTTTTTGGTCATGACCTTTTGAAACCAACATCTGAATGCGGAAGGAGGTCTGAGTTAGCTACAATAGGGTTAAATACTATTTGAGTTTTTACAGAGTGATTTCATGTCCAAAGAGCCTTCAAATCAGGATGTATAACATTTATCTGCCTAAAATTAAAAGGAAATGAAAGAGATTTATTAGGGCTTGTTTCTTGAAGATGGTTCTCCATTTTTGGATTGGTTGAATGATTGAAGATAAAAGGCTTTCATAACGATGCTGCAGTGTACAAATGAGCTCTCACCACAAGTGCTATCCTAAATGCTGCTGACTTAAGGATAAAAGTACTCAGAAGGGAGGATGGCCTCTCTGCAGTTAAAGTTATAACCAGAATCCTCTTCTGAAATTCAAATTTGACTGGTGTATTTAAGGCTGGGGTAATTAATTGTCTGTATGTGAAATATGATGTGTTTGGACTGAAGTTTAAGGAAGGAAATTTTAAAAACGGTGAAATGAATTTTGAAGTACCAACAGGATGATCATCAGTAACACTGGTGACGTGGACAGCAATGCTGCAGTTTTTGGACTGAAGGCACCTGAAAGTACAGAGTTGTTTTTAGAGAATGTGGAGAAAAAACCAAACAGGATAAGTGAAGCTAGGGAGAAGTATGTGCATCTTTATCTTGAAAAGCTTGTTTTCTTTAGACATATTAGACATTCTGGTGGGTTATAAATCCTTTCTTAAGATGTGAAGGAGAAATTCAGCATTCAAAAAATCAGCAATACAAAAGTATATTGGGAATCTGAACACCATAAATGTCACTCTCCTGACATAAATATGGATTATTTTTTGCAAGTAACAAGAAAAGTATGTGCCTCGTAATATCACAGATCCAACCTAAAAAGAACTTCAATTTTGTCATTGGCTGTTGTTCTTTAAGGGCTTCTTGATACAAAGGACGCACTGTAAAATATATTGATATCAGTTTCCTTGGCAAGAGCTCAAATTTTCATGTAATTTTATCAGAATGATCACATAATTATAGTAGGTATAGTTCTGTAATTTCTCCTGAACTATAGATAAGCGTTATAATTTCTGTTTCTTGAGCTAGAACTCCTTTTCCCAAATTCTACTTTTCGTATCCAAATCAGCTGTTTAACTGCAATCTGAAATTTTCAAACACTAGAATGAAGGTACCCAAAGTGATGTCAAAATGAAATAGATTTAACTGTGCCTTTCACTTTTTGACATAAACACCCCCCATTAGAGTTTGCTGCTGCAGCCCTTGTTTGGGTCTGGTGAGGGTTGGAAGAGGTGCTGCTGTGGGATCCTCATGCAGATCAGGTTTGGGGGCAGGCAAAGTTCTGAGCAGCACATGGTCTTGCTGGTGCATGTGGTGTGTAAATTGGAAAATCCGTGTGCCAGCTAATTTCAGGGGCTGGGAAGAATGTAAAAGTGGGTTAAGGGTTCTGTCTCAGCTGCTGTGTTACATGGAATTAGGGCCAATGTGTGATCATTGTTGATTCCTTAGCTTTACTGACATTCTAATTTTTTTTTCTAATAATGCTATAATATATTATGGCTAATATTGAGAATATATTCTGAGATATATAGATAGAAAGATGTTAAAGGAATCTTTTTTTTCCTTTTGAATTTTCAGTGAAATCATGAATGTGTGGGCTATTTGCATTATTTAGCATTGTTCTAGGTTCTATGGCTAGTATTTATGTGTGGTTTTTTTGTGAATTTTTTTTTGTATTCACAATTCAGTAATTAATTTGTGTGATTTGTTACTCTTCCCAGTTTGCTTTCTGACTGAATATTATGGCATTTATTAATATGTGTACCCCTGAATGTCTTCCTGAGGGCTGGTCCTTTCTCAGCGTAGGCATTATAAGGAAGATTTATATGAAAAAAAAGAAAAAGATGTCTAAAGAATATTATGAATTCTTGAAACATTCAGGTCTAATTTTCTTCCAAAACATTCTAATTTTCTCCTAGTGACTAATTTAAATATATGATTATGATTCTAGCAGTTACCTCCATGTAAGTGCAGATGCAAAGATTCAAAGTCAACGCATGAAAAAGAATAGTTAAGTTGTATCCTGAATGCCGATGTGACCTTTACTTGATGGTTAAAATGGTGACATCTTTATGGCTGAACACGATTTTTAAAAATAGAATTATAAACTTAAACTGTAATAGTATTTAAGTTCTTAAATTACTTTAAAAAGGTAAACTGGACGTACTATTTCTTGATTTTTATTAATAAAAAAGTATAATGTCAGTCTGCTAATATAGGTCATGGTACCTCTGATAATTTCTGTGTAGCTGGGCCTGATCTATAGATACAGTCTACACCTCTGAGTCTGTATTTGGGGATGAAACTCATGTATAACAGCACAGTTTTGTTTCAAAAGATAGTAATCAAAAGGATTTTATTCTTGTAAATATCATGCAGCATAATTCTCAAGTCCTTTTTTTGTTTTTGCAACACCGTCTTCAGTTATGTCTTTTCCTCCCATTGTTCAATTATTATTGTTCCTGTCATATGGATGTCACTTAATGATCTGTGCTGTGTGATACGGCATGGCAATAACACATACTGCGTTCAGCAGGGTTTTCCTGTGGGATTTACAGTGTGTTTGGCAAAAAGTAGGCATATTACACAATGAAAGATCAAAACTTCTACTGTTAAAAAGGTGGATTGCTTATTGAAAAAGACTTAATGTGAATATGCTGAAAAAACCCCAAGCCAGTGTGTCATGAGCGGCACCCTCCGGGGAATTCTGAATGAGAAGGGCTTTGTGAAGAGCACAAATGAGGAGCTCCTGCTCATGAGCAGTGTTAACACCCCAGTGCTGCTCCACTGAGGAACAGGAGCTTTTGGAGTATCGGGTCCAAACCATGATTTCATGTGATGCTGTGCAAGTTATTGGGGTTGCTTTTGTATCCCTGGAAGAGATCAGAGAGCCCCATGTGCTATATTGCTTATTCATTGGGCTAGTAATTTATTGATCTTAAAATGATGAGCTTGATCCGGTCATCAAATTGATGATTTGCATGTGTACAGATGTGTAGAGAACTTCCTGGCTTTACTTGGGAGGAACACAGAATTTTGAATAGTCTGTCTAGCTCTGCAGAGAATTTGCCATTGCCAGTGAAGCAACTTCACAAATATGTTCATGCTGTTTACTGAAGTTCGCTTTTGCCTGGTTTCTGCTAGTGGAACAGGGGAAAGTTTGCCCACGAAACACTGATTGCAAGTGCTGAATCAGACTTAAAAAACTACTTAAAAACGTGACTCTTCTGAAAATGCTCAGGAGCACAGTTTGATCTGATGAGAATCTCAACAATTTACTCATCTGTGTATGCTTTAAGTAAAGCTGAAAACTTAAGTAGCTCTAATAGTGTATTGCGTGCCATAAAATTGCTCTTGGCCTATTAAGTGGCAGCACTAAAAAATGCAAGTACTAAAATGGGGGAACTCAAATTGGAGCCTAATAAAATATCACCCCGTGTTTGTTCCTTGTATAGAACAATGACCTCTCATAAGCCATTGCTTTCTTACTTTTCTAAGGGTTGCTCTGTTGCCTTGATTCCTTGCCTGATTATCTTGAAGCCTGTCAAGATGGAAAGCTCTCCCCTCCCTTGCTCTTTCTTCCTAATAGACATGAAACAGTCCAGTCAATAATATTTTACTTGTCTTCCCACTGCGTGTCTCTTCCTCTGATCAGTTTAGGCGGGTTTGACTGCAAAGAGTCAGAAGGGAGGTTAAGATCTGAAAGTTCAGCCAAATGTTATCAGCCACAGAGATGTTGCTAAGGGAAAGGCCTTACAGCCCCTACGACCGGAGCCAATAATAGCTGCACATAACTGATAACATCAACAGCTGTCAAAGATCCAGGCATTTGTGGTTCGTCTGTAAACTCAAACACCTGTATTCAGTCAAGCTTTGATTGTTATCCCCTCTTTTCCTGTCATTTTGATTCGTTCCTTGAAGGTGCTGCCAGGATATTCTAAGCTGCTAGTTGATTTATAAAGTGAAAGAGCCCTTCGAAAGTTTGGCACAGTTTGAAAAATCGACTGAGGCTCTCATTCATAGGGTGACAAGTTACTTTGACATTGATATTGACAGCATTCTTTTAATTAAGTTTTAGACGTAAGGCCGGGTTCAGATCCTTGAAAGCACGGGTTAAAAGTAGGATAACAGCTTCAGCATGTGTCACTTAGGAGAACATTATGTACTTTAAGATGGTTTCTTTTGTGATGAATTAGATCAAAGTGACTAATAAACATTCTCCATGAAAGCTCTTCAGAACACAGTATATACATGTTTGAGATATTTAAAAGATAGAGTTTCAAGGACTAGGCTGTAAACTAACCTAAAATAACTTAAATGGACAGCTGATACTGTTGTCTCACTGTTATAAATTAATATGCAGCACAGAAAAAAAGGAGAATTTTTATGTTTAAAGAGAAGGTCATGCTAAATGATGCAAGGGTGATTCTTCTTTACTGATCCTGTAGGGAACTGTGCAGAAATGTGTATACTGCACACTGGCAGAATGTGCAGCTTTGAATAGCTGGACTAAAATGGTGGGATCAGAGATATAAATTATAATTTTTTTTAATTAACTCAAACTCCTGCAGTTCTATTGGCTTCCTCTGGCCTGTTCCTTGTAGTAAACTAAGGACTGTGGCTGCAATCAAGTGCAATGGAGTTTGGTGTTTTGGTTGTATTCACAAACTCTCTTTTTTGGTTTGGTTTTTTTTTGGTCAATTCTTAAACAGCACAAATTTCTTCTTTACTCATCTTCATTATTTGTGACTTTATCACAAAGAAGTGATGGAGACTGAGAAAAACATAATTTAAAAATAATTAATTCTACTTCTGTACTTCAATACTTGTATTGGATTTTCCAAGAAAAACATTTCCAGTTAGTACTAGGTGCCTTCAGAACTGAAATATTCCCTTTTTAAAGAGATTGTGGTGATGAAAATGTTATAAATGTTACCAAAACCAAAATCGTGGGAGAGGTTACGTGGGCTGTTTTTGTGTCATTAACATGACTGGTTTTTGTCTGCAGTTTTAGAGGACCAATCTTTTGCAAACTGAGTTCAGAACATTAAATGAACTTGTGTATGGGGCTCAGCACAGAGCTGAGAAACTTCTCTGTGGTAATAATCATAACTGAAATCTTGCAGCTGCAAATTGCAGACTGATTTTTGTCAATTATTTCTAAATAGAACAACAAAGAAACTATAAGAGAGCAAGCTAATTCTTAGTCCAAAAGCTCTTTTTCTGAGATTCATTGTTATTCCTTAATTGGTGCCTCTTTTACCTCTGGAGTTGCAGGAATGCAGATGAAAATGTGGGCTGCTATGTTGGGAACCTCAAAGTCAGTGAGACTATGACAGGCTTAGAACTGAAGCTCTGCCTTTCGTTCTGGTTAGAAAACATCAGTTAGCAGCTAAACATTTCTTGCATTGTGAAATTTAATTGTGTGCAAGGCCAGCCTTATGGTGAATGCATCCCTGATGCTCCTGGAGGATTCTACAGTTGGGTGAATAAAAAAGCTTAGATTTTTTGTGTGAAAGGAAGTGTGAACTGGGGAATGGAAAGAAAAGGATAAAAAAATCTAGGGCTTTTAGTAAATCAGATCTTGATACTTATCACCACTCTAGCCTGGGAAGCCAAACTCGGTGAGAATGAAGTAATGGTGGTGGCAGACTCACCTTTCTAAGGCATTGAGCAATCCTGCTCATGTGGAATTGCTGCACAGGTCTTTCCTTCTTCTGCTGTTTCCTTTCCCTTCCAGCTGGTTCCCCTTCTGGCTCCAGAGGGGCAGTTTAGAGGCAAGGCCAACTTGCTGATGCAATTTCTGACTGCAGCAAGAAGTTGCAGTACTGGAGGATCACATGAAAAAGATTTTTTTTTGTTATTTTCTTTCATTTTTTCCCCTCTACACTTCCCTTACCATGAAAATAAAGTACATTATGCTTCCTGCAAGAAAGAGACTGTGGAAAAAGTGGAAAACATTTCTGCAACACATACTTTAAAAAAATACATTTCAGGAGAAAATGTGTCGGGAAGTTTAAAGATGCGCACAAAACTACTATTTTGTAACATGGATGCAATAAAAAGAAAGTAAAGGATAATTCCAGTGTAGTTTAGCAGATGTATCCCACCTGTTTACATTTATCTTTATGGAAAGATAAGGCCACAACTGGGAGCTTGCACACTGTCACTGGCTCCTGTTGTACTGCAGCTGCCTGTCAGCTTACCATCCATATGGAAAGTACCCATCAAGATAAATTTAGAAATATTATCTCAACTTCTTATTTGTACTGTTGTTGGTGTTGTGGTTGTTGTTTTTTTTTTTTTTTTAATCCACAGTTAAAGGTGTTGAGTGGGATCTGAAACATATTCCTTGATTTTCTTGAAATAACTGCTTTTGTTTCTATTTGTCAGAGAAAAAGAATCTAGAAAAAATCTAGGAGCGTGGATCAAGTGGTCTCTAATTATTATATATTATAATTACAGTAATTTTATTGGCTTTGGGTGCAGGAATAGTTCAGGCAGTGCTTTAAGAGTGTGAACTCTCACTTTAGGGAAGCTTTTTGATTTTGGAGTTGGTCACATTTCCTAGGAGTTGGGGTCTTTGATATGGGAAAGACAGCAGAAATATTACTGCTGTAGTATATAGCCATGCTTCAACCTTTGCAGCATGGGAATGTGCTCATAATACTTTTGTCATCCTTTCTACAGAGGAGTTAGTGTGACATCCCAGTCACATAGAATATTGTTCTAAATTAAAGCCTGTATTTCCTTGGGAAGGTGCAGATTATTTCCAAACATACTGAAAACATCAACTATGTGTCTAATTTTCTGAACTTGTACTTAGATTCCTAAATACTTCTGTTGCAAAAAATAAGGTGATGAGACTTTCAGGGTGTCTTTCCTCCTTATATTTTTTAAAAGGTTACTTGTATCTTAATTTTGGTATGTGTTGGGATACTTTTGAAGTGACTAGGTGACTGTATAAAGTACAAGAAGGCAAGTTTGATATGCACTTGAAATAATGAAAAAAATGGAATAAAGATAATCAAACTAGGGAATATGAACTAGGGTAGGGTAATACCCTGGGTGTTTTTAGATTATTGGTAATGCATTAGCTTTGTCTATCTGTACTCTGTTGTAAGGATTAGGTTATATGGCTTTTAAAAAATTTATTTTCACTTTAAAGTATTTTGTGAAATATGGATACACTGAAACGATGCAAAAATAATTCCAAATTATTTTATTTTCCTGTTTTATTTCATGTAAGTATTCTAATTATCCTCTTTACTGCAGAAATGGCCAAAAAACAGTTTGAATCTTTCTTTGAAGCTGTTTGATTGTCAAGTTCCCTTTTTAAGCTTGTAAAGCTCAATCCTCAACCTTTCTATTCACCCATCTGTATTATGCTCTTGAAAAAAGAGAGTTTGTGGGATGGTGATGAAACTTGCAGCAAAACACCCAGGAGCCAGGGTGGATGACAGGATGCTTCATGTGCCACCACGTTCCCAAGCTGAGGCAGCTCATTTGGACACCTATTTATTTAGCTGTTTATCTGGTTAGATCACTAGTTATTTATTTATAATTGGAACTTTTCAAAACAAAACATTTTGGGAGAATGGCAGGTCTGTGGCATGAGGATGAGTTTTCAGCATTAATCTTACACACTCTGCATATGTGCTCAATACACCAGAGACCTAAAATATTACTGGGTGTCTTCAATGGAAAACATTAACTCTTTCCTGGGCTTCCACTGAGGTGGGTGTTCCAATCCTACCAACTCCCTTGTGTGAAAATATTCCTGCATTTGTACATTGCAGCAGCTGGTGCATTGACACAGATATAGGGTGTTCATTTTTAATACATGGAATTTTTAATGTCCCATTTTCCATATATGATAAGTGATGGGGGGAACTAAAGCATTTCAGTGGCCATAAGATGGATTTTTGGTAGGGCAAAGGTTAAATTTCACGGCTTCCTGCCTACCAGTATCTATTCCTTTAAAATGATGATTTATTTGTAAGATGTTTTCCATCCTTCTAGCAATATACCAGTTGAAGTGAAATATGTGTGCTTACTATTAACTTCTTATAGGGCACATATAAAATTCCAGGTAAGTGGGAATCATGTGACTGGCAAGGGGATGAAAGTTCTCTGCACCATTCTGCTTCAAAATAGAATTATTGTGCCACCTAATTTGTTGTTTTTCCTATTTCTTACAGAGAAAAAGAAAATTGCGTGACAAAGGTTAATATAACAATCTTCTCTTATTACAATGATTTATGTATGCTGAGCATTAACAGCAGAATGTCATCCAGCTCTCCTTTAATTTGCAGACATCTGGATTTTTCTTTGTTGGGATCACAGTGGTAGATGACAAAGCTGTACTCTTGAGAAATAGGAGAGAACACTGTCATTCAGAGCTTGTTATTCCACAAACACTGAACTCTTAACAGTTATCTCTGGCAAGTCAGTGGACTTCAAAAATAGAGCTCTGTTTTTATCCAAATGATCCTCACTAATGAAATACATGGGGAAGAATATTATATTCGTCTTAAAATTATTCTGATCCTATAATATGTCAAATGACTGTAGATAGTGGTTCAAACAACCTAGATGTGAATTCTCCTGCAATTTTAATTCAGAGGTGTCAGTGCTGCAATTTGCAATGATTATGGTTTAAAGCAGCCAGTTTTGTTTCTTTCCGTAATGTGAGATATAATTTATGTTTTAGAAATGTTTGAAAAGTGAAGGGCAGGATAGTTTGATTAAGGTAAAATGCATTTTGACATGTTTGAAACAATTGTAATGAGAATTTTTCATTTTACTGGTGTTTTAACCAAGAATGATCTTGATACTGTGCAAAAGTATGGCTTGTAAAAAAACAGTATTTCATTACACTGGGTTTCACTGCTCCCTCTGTAGATCAGCCACCTCTGACATGAAATGCAGATTTCAAACATTACACTTCAATGGAAAATGATCATTTGGCAAAAGGAATATTTTTATCTCAGAAGCAAGATGAGAATTTTGGTTTGCATTAAATATATGAGCTAAAATTTAAATACAGTATAAATGCTTACAGTAGCCTCAAAATGTTTCTTAGCATTTCTAGCACTTTCACTCATCAATTATCATTCTTGTATCAGCCACAGGGTTTGCTTTCTTTTCCTCAAGCTCATTTATGATATTTGATAAGGTAACAGTTTTTAAGTTGAAAAAGATCCTGTTTTTGAATGACTGTCCAAAACAATAATCCTGGTAACAGGCAAAGTATGGAGGGAAGAAATTATGATTTATATGTACATGATTATATATGTACATATATACATTACATTATATGTACATGATTCAGAAAATTACTTCTCCCATTTGCTCTCAGATGAGACAGGCTTATTTTGCAGGTTATTTGTTGTTGAACTTTTGCTATTATTTATTTTGAATATTTTGTGGCTATGTTTGAAATTTCTTTGCTTCGCAACGTGTAATGAAGATTTGATGCAGGAGAAAGCTCAGCAACTCCAAAGGCATCCTTTTCAAATGTGCCTCAAAGTTCAATCCCTTTTTGTGGGAATAAGTTTGGCTTTCAGAATGTTTTAGCCAGTATTTAGCACCCAGGTAGTTTTGAATTCATGGTTCCATTCCTGCAAAACCAAAATATTTTCAGCAAACCCTTCCCGATATCATCACAAAGACTTTTAACAGAAGGGGGAAAATTAATTTCTAAATTCCCAAAATGCAGTTTATGAACTCCACTTTCTTCTTGAAGTGGAAAATGGATGTTGTCTGCCCATGTCTGCACACTTTGTTCCCATTTTCTCTTTACCTTCTGATTAGTTCTAGAAAGTTTCTGCCTTTCTGGGATCTGCTTTAGCTTTGCTTTGCAGGTAGTGGGGCACTGGTCTTCTTGCTGAACAATGTTTCTTGGAGTAATATTTCGATTCTTTGATGGAATAAGTTCACTGGTTTAATAGGATTGCACAACACTTCTCTGCTCAGATTAAAATGTATCCAAGAAACTCTTGAAGTCAAGACTGACATTAAGTTAAAATAATAGTGATGAAGACCATGAGAAGCAGAGAGAGATTTTTTTCTTATAATTATTTTGCTGTGATGTCTCTCTATGCCTGTGAGAAAAAAAATCTCAACTTTTTTCATAACAAAGGTAGTAATCAGGAACGTGTTTTATAGCATAACTGAAAAGGTAAATTGGGGTGTAAGAAAAGAGCACAGACTGTTCTTCTCTTTGAAATAAAATCATTGTTCCTGGACATATGTTTCATATGTAACTAATCTGTGCAGTTGGCTACTGTTTGTTATTTAGCACTCAGTGTGTGCTTCGTAAACATACGGCTGTATTAATCAAATCAACATTATTTTTCTCCCTTACAAAACTTACTCTTTTCATCTATATACTTAGGAAGAAGGAAAAAAAACAAACTCACCTGGCATTGCAAATGAAGACAGATAATTTAACACCAAAATTAGCTTAAGAAAATGCAGCACCATGAAGTTCTGTATGAAATAACTACTTTTGTGAAAAACAAAACAAAACAAAACAAAAAAACTAAAGAGAGACCTTCCTTCTGTGAAATACTTCATGTGATGGATTTTTTAATGATCAGGAACTCCTGACAGAGCAAAACCCTATGCACTTATCCTTGTTTTTTAAGCTTTTCCCAGGGAAAATTTACCTGGAAATCTTATCTGTGCTTCTCTGCTAAATGTTCCATGAGCATTTGAACGCAGCATGTGCACTGGCTGACGTCTAGATAATATTGTTGAAAATATTTTAGTTAAGTTAGTGTCAAACAGTAATTGTTTTACTTTACTTTCTCTGTTTACTTGTAGCCCATTGCTGTCGTGTGTGGAAAATCTGGGAAACTTTTTTTTCTTATGAGTAAAGAAGAAATTGCTTCTGACTGTCTCTAAGAAAATCATTATACTAACCTTAGGACTAAGTAGAAATAAGAAATTAGAGAAATTGCATCTGGTTTCATTCAAGAGAAGACTTTTGTTGCAAAATAAATCTGGATGATGTTGCAACTCCTTTCTTCCTCGTCATCAAGTATGAAGTTAACTGTGCCTGTCAATTCTCTAAAAGGGAAATTTTGCTGGCTGACAATAGACCCATTTTAGAAAAAAAGTAGATAAGTCTGAACTCTCTCTGTTCGGGGAATGTGAAATAAAAAATAAATATTTTTATGAAACAACTCCTGACTTATCCCCCCATTCTCCCTATGACCCTTCTTCTCTCTTGTCATAGCAAAATAAAGCCCTTTCCAGCCTAACGTCATGTTACAGCATTAGTGTGATTCCTTTAGTAATTAATAGAATTTAGGCTCCAGCGTAGTCAGTTTTGATTAAGCAAACATTAAATTAATTCAATCTGCACACACTTAACTCTGTTAGGACTATTGAGGGGAGAGAGCATTTGGATGGACGGCAGGACGCATCTTCATCGGATTGCTCGCCACCTCCGAGTAGTTAACAGTGGGATCAATACAGCTCCTCCAGCTATAATAAAATGGCTTCGACAAGCTCATCTGGGGCTGAGAACACAGTATACACATTGATTTCCTGGCCTGATATAACCCATTTACCTATTCAGCTAGTCCGTTAAGGAAGGTGTAAGGCTACAAAGGCCCAAGGGAGCAATGATGCCTGTAAGTAGGTTAGCAAATACTTGGAAATGTCTTAATTTGTTTTACAGTTACTACTTCAGGGAGATGCATTTTTTGTTTTTCTTTTAAAGGAAAATTTTACATGTAATTTTTTCGTATTTTGTAATGGTTTTTAAGTTGGGAGATATAGAGTGCTCTTTGCCTAATTTCTGTCTTCATCGAGGTCCTCAAGTGTTCTCAGGAGCTTGAATATTTGTGGTCCCCAAAACTGTGACTTCTCTCCCTTCCAGCTCTGAAACACACATTATAAAGAACATGCCAAGCCAAAACTTGTCTTCTGTCATTCTCGACTTTTTCCTTCACTTGGCTTTCTTTCTTGAGTTTGACAGAGAGAAAGGGATAGAAAGAGATTTTCTCTGTGGGGGTCCATGAATCAACATTACGTTTTTCCAAGCTGAGTTCTTGCATTTCTGGTTATTTCTTTATTGCCGCTTTCTGAAGTCCAAGTTGCAGAACTGGAAACTGGAAAGGTGATTCTAGTCCAGCTGTGCTACCAGACTGAATTCTGCTTTACTCTGCCTGTGGACCTCTGGCTACAGGAGAGGAAAAGCAACCAGGACTTGATGTAGGCTGCTGGTAAATACTGAATTTGAGTGCTCCAACCAAGGGTAGTGTCCTGTGAAAGCAGCCTGTTAAGTGGCTTAGAGAACTGTCCAATTCTTCCCACTCTCCACTTTTATGCCATGTATGAAGAGACCAGTATAATTTCCAGTAGCCTTTCTCATAGCATGTTGAATGTTGTACCATCTAGAAATGAATAGCAAAGACTGATATTTGTGTTACCATGTCCTAAAATACATGTCTAGATATGTGAAAAAGCTGGGTTCTTGCCATGTTTATTAATTTTGTTGCACCCAAATGAATTTTTTTATTCCTATTTTGTTAGTGGCTTGTTTTATTCCCTCTGTGCTTCTGCACTGAGCGGGTGGATACTCAAACCATTCATGAGGAAAGATATATTGAAAAAGACAGAATGGTAAAGCAGCTGATAGGCAGTTATTAGATTCAGATAAACTGTAATCTTAAGTCATCTTATAAGCATGCTAATTACACAATGACATTACCTACATAGAGTGCCATTGCTTTGTTAACATGTTATGCAAGGTCCTTTATTAACACTGCAAGAAAGGACTTCCTCTCATTAGATGGTTATGCAAAACTGTAATTATACTTGCCTGTGAAAAATGGTGAAGTTATGAAAGGCTTGCTTCTGGAGGGCTTTACTGCCCTCCCCTTGCAGATTATAATCATTCTTTCTGTGGAGTGAGTGTGACACAATTTAAAGTAAGAAATTTGTTTCCATCTCAGGTTTAGAATTCAGTAATCTCTTTATCTTTCTGCTAAGAAAACTATCATCTGTGTTATTGTAACATTAAAATAATAATAATTCTGTGGTACCTCGGCATCTGTAATTTTGAAGAGAAATTTGGATTCTGTCACTGGGGAGGAAGTTAGCAGTGAATGACTCAATTTTAAAATTTCTTTATAATAGAAACAAAATATTTTGGATGTGATAATGACTAGTGGTTTCAAATAATGCTTTTTTAGGATTGAAATGCTCTTTTGTGCTACTGAATGAACCATTGCATTTTTAGGTTTGTAAAAATGTGATATGGCCCTCCTGTGAAAATCCTGCATTGTGCAAGAAATACCCCCAAGCTTTCCAGCAGTAAGGCCACAGTCACCTCTCAAAAGCAGTATAACTGTAGATAGCCTTAAACAGAAAAAAAGAGGGATTTCAGATCAGTTTTCACCCATAACACTATGGCCACAAAGCTTTAGCTGTGTCCTTTGAAAAGCTTTTTTGGAGAGTTCTTCCTCATAAATGGAACATTTGCCCACATCTGGTTTTCCTGGGATCCATTCTAGAGACCAGGTGGTGAAAATGGCCTCTACAGTTTTGCAAGAGTGTGCTCAGATTTTATTTATTTATATATTTACTTTTTATTTTCCATGTTTTCTTTTTTTAGGAAAAGCCTGTAAAGCCGCTCTTCAAAGCTTTTTTTTTGGAATTGTCATGCTAAAGGAGGATTAAATTAATGCTCTATATATGCATTTCCAATGGAAATGGTCACACTTGGGTAAGGAACATTTTGTGTCTATTCCAGTAGTATCTCAGTATGTTAGTTGATTTTTTTGTCCACATAAATTTTACACCTGTTATGAAAATATTCCATGTCCTTAAAAATCAAGCTATCTTAAATTTAATTATAGATTAAGGGTCTTAGGTTTATGCTATCAAGTTTCAAAATTTGGTTGCAGCATTTTGTTTGAACCATGCATGGGTTTTATGCTAATTATGTAAATCAGAAGCACTACTGCTTCTACTTTTACTTTATTAATTATGAGATGAAATTATGGTAATTGGAGTTTGAAGGCAGCACATTTAAAAATTTTCAATGTACTTGTAAGGCCAGTGAGCTGCACAATTTAGATATTTTGAGAAAGGCAGAGGAATCCTTTGGTGCTGTAATTGAACAAGTTTTGTGCATATCTTATCTATCATTGACTTTGTGTGGGCAGGTGACCATGTGCTGTAGGGCAGTGAGAGGGCTGGAGGCCTCTGCCAGCATTATGGACAGTGTAGAGATAATTTCAGGGTACAAGACAGGCTTAGTGGACAGCGAGCAGCTGATGCTCCTTTCTGATTATCCTAAAATGTAGAAGAAGTAAAATGGAATACAGTGGAAGAATATCTATTACATGAGATGTTAGAGAGAAGGCAATCAAGTGTGAAATGACAGCAGGAGAAGCCAAAAGAGAAGAGGCAACTGATGAAGAGTTAGTGGTACTGAGGAAATAATTTGGGTTGGTGCCTAGGAGCAGACTAGAAAATGCTACGCCACTCAGGGCAAGTGGAAACGAACATTTCAGGAGAATTTAATTGTTGAGAGAGGAGAATATTGGTGCTGTGATGTTTGGAAGTGTAAGTTGAGAGACTTTGCTTTATGGGAGATGTTTGGTGGTCATTAACAAAGCATGGAAGTAAATCAAGAATGTGACAATACTGACAATTTCCATAATGAAGCAGAAGAGAAAATGCTAGGATGTTCTCCTGGCAGCCTGGAGAAAATAATCAGAAAATAACAGAGAAGGTCTTACTTGGATTAACTCTCCTTGATAAACTACCTTGATGTTTAACAATAGAGCTCATGAAACTCACTCAGGCTCTCACTTCCTTTCATGCTTTCCCAATAAACATTTAGTTTACTGGCTTTAAACATCTAGGAGGATCATGGTTTTCACAAAATAGGGACTAACATTCTCAATTGTCAGTGGCAAAAGGCCACACTTATTTCAAGTGAGTGCAAGGGCAGGCTGAGACGAAAAGGAAGCGACAGAGAACACTGGTACTGCTGTGGCCTCAAGCAAATACAGAAGTCATACACCCAAACAGTGCATTGCTAAAGGCAACCAGCACAGCACTAGCACAAAGACTAATAGGCTGGAAAAAACAGCACTAAGAATATCCCTAATGGCTTACAGGAATGCACCTCACTTTGTGCCAGGGCCACGTGTAACTCAGCTACAGGACAGGACTGAAAGAGAAACTAAAACTGGGGAAAATCGGAGTGAGGAAGTTATTCCTAGAGATCTGGCAAAGATAGAAAGGACATGTGAACCCAGGAACATCAACCAGAAGTCTTGTTTTTCACTACATGGTTCTAACCACAACTCCTTTGTCTTTGAAGTTGTTGGGGATGTGAATAGCTTATTAAAACAAATATGTTGAATATTAGCAATTAATAGAATGGAAGATTTTATGTCTAGGTTAAAGGTTTGGACATATGAATTGCTTAAATACTCTTAAATACTCACACTGTGTGTGGTTTTTTCCTGGGTCATCAGGTTAAAACATCAATGAAAATTTAAAAAATGGCAGAAGTCCTTTCCTTTTGTAACTTGTAATCGAATATTATCATGGAAGATTCTGTTAGCCATCCTGAGTTTTAGAAGAGGACACCAGCACCATTTGAGGTAACAGATAGCTCTGCTTTTGCATCACAGAATCACCACATAATAGAAGACTTCAGAAGCATGATATCTATTAAGAATGTTAGAAAATACTAAAAAAGCAGTGCTGTTTAAATTAGCAGGTCTTAGGAGCATTCTGAGAGGCAGAGGATAAGCTAAATTTTGCCTAGGTTTTACTGTATAAATTAGGTTATATTGCATGTGAGATGCTCCAGCATGGCCAGGTTTTATATCTGTCCATGCCATGTTTTTTTTTGTGTGGAATGACTTTTGTGTACAAGTTACTGTGGCTTGGTTCACTTAAATGTTTTACAAATCTTCACAAACCTTTGTGAACTATCTCATTTTTTAGAGCTGAGCTTATGGTTTTCGTGGTTTAGAGCATTTTTGTGAATACTTAGCATGGTATACTCAGCCTTTGTGAGTAAGTGACTTAGATTGCAAATATAAGTGATTTAACTTCTGCTTGAATAGTACCCATCATATAAGCCAAGACATTCTTTTAATAAGTGAGACTAATAAATAAAGCAAAAGGATTGGAGTCAGAGGGTCCAGAGCCCTGCCGTCAGTCTGACTCAACTCAAGCAATTACCTAAGTAATGCAGCAATAAACAAAAAGAAATCAAATGGATTTTTCACTTCAGAATTAAAAAAAAAAATGTTTTGTTTCTTTTATCCTTGACTTCTAAGGCCACAGCCACACACAGAGCTAGGGCAGCAATTGCACCTCACACTTCATAGAGCAAGGCATACATACTGCCTGGGAAACAAAACATCTTACTTTAAATAAAAAAAAGCAGTCTGAAAATTAATAGCAAGGAAAGTACATTTTCTTTCTTTCCTTCCCTCCTCCCTTCTTCCTCCTGAGCCCTACAATGTATAAAAGTGAAGCCATTATTATAAAGAAAAAAAAAAAAAAAACCAAAACAAAACAAAAAAAATTCAAAGGCAAAGAAAGGATTCAAAAAACTGAAGCACAGAAGAGTGAACTTCACTATGCATGGCAGTGGTGAATGGACAGAGATGATATATTAATTTCTGTGGTGAAAAATTTCATATGTAAAAATTCATTCATCAAGAATATAAAAGTTTCAAGTCAAATATTCTGGGGTTAATTGTAACTTTGTGGTATATTTTCATACGATTTGCTAGGTAGCTCCAGACCATGAATTCTGATTCTGACCCCATGTTCTTCAATTTATTTTTGTTTTTTACTATGGGGTAGGTTTTTTGGTATTAAATTCCACCTAAATTATGAATCTGTTGGTTTTTTCCCAGGGAAGAGGAGAAAAAGACCCTCTTGCTTTGCTCTTCACAGTTAATTTGGAGAACAGTTGGTTGGCTGTGGTCCCTGGTATCTCCCATGGCCACAGTCTCAGCACTGAAAATATCTATGCAGTGTTCTCATGGATGGCAACTAGTCTTCTAAAGCATGCACTTCAAGAAAAAACTTAAAGTAGGAAAGCTTTTTCCACATTCCTCAAATTCATATGTCTTTTTAAAAAATGTCCTTTTTTATGTGTGCTTTTAAAATCATAGTTTTCAAAAAATGGCTTTTTTTTTTGATGTTTTTCCCAGGTCACAGGTCTGCGTATGGTATTACAGTAAAACAAGTTTGTGACTGGCAGACCCTAGTGCGACATGCAAATGTACTTATACCATATATTTTTTACATTTTCCTGGGCATGCAGCCTATATTTCCTCAAAATTTTGAAATAAACCCTGAGTTCTCCACTTTCATTGTCTCTCATCCCCCTCTCTCTGTGTCTTAGAGCTGGGAATGTTCTATTCAGGAAGATTTTTGTGATTAAATACATAAGCAGAGATATAGGTAGCCGATAGGGGTAGCATGGATATAACTGGGTCGTGGAAAACTGTTTTCCCAGTGTCTCTTTTCCAAACAGTGTCTATGGGAACGGGGAGCTTAATGAGCTGGTTGTGACACAGGATGCGTGGGCAGACCTTGCTGTTATCTGTTTGGTTCTGGAGAAACACTCAATCACAATTGAATGTAAGAATTGGCATTGGAAATTTGGCAGAAAGCAATACTGTCCTAATGGCAAGATTTAAAATGAATATTTCAATTTTGGTGCCAGAATATAGTAACTAGTGGATGAAATTGCTCATAAAGCATTCAGCAGCCTCATTAAGATGGGTCATATTGTCTGCAGGCAGGAGTAGTCTTGGAAGATGAATCTTTCTCTGTCCTTAGAACTGTTGTTTAAAGAACAAAATCCAGCATCTGGTACTAATTTAAAGCCTTGTCCATGCTGTAGAATTAGAGTCTTAGCCAATTATTTGAAAGTTTTCATTTTGGTTTCTAATGGGTAATGGTACAGCTCATAGATGTCTTAGTAATTTAGGTATGTGCCACAAAGCCTGAGGTAATTGAGCCAGTTCTGTAAATGTGTGCTTACCTTTAGGTGTATGAGTAGTAAAATGAACTGGAATGGGATTACTTTCCTTTTGTGGTAAGCACTCTTTCTCCCTAATTTGTGCTGAAATAATAATCTTGTCAGTTACATAGTAAGTAAAAATACTTCTAGTAATTTTGCTATATTGGCATGACCAAAAAGAAAATGCAATTTTTTGGTGGTGAAAAAGCAAAACAGGGACGGTTAAACCATACCATCTCTTCCATAGTTTATCCATTTAAGTTTTAAATGCAGAGATTATTTATTTCAAAACTTAATGTGCCCTGTCCTGAGGAATATAAGTTCATAGCCTTCTCTTTCTGCCAGTGTTATGTTGTTCCATGGAGAAGTCTCTGGTGGTGAGTTTAAACAATTTCTTTTCTTTGTTAACTTTCCAGCGTAGTCATGGATCACTCTTCTAAAACCAATAATAGAAATTGAATATGTATGAGATTCCTGTTCGTCCCTTTTGCAGTGAGTAGTATAAGCAGAAGCCATTGATATCTGGAGAGTACCAAAATTAATATGAGAAAAGCTCAGTTAAAACGTTTGCTTAAAAATATTTCAGTAGCTTTTATTGAGCTACGTCGTGGTCCCGCTGCAGCGAGAGCAGTGTTCTCACACATGCATAGAGATGTCATGCTGAGCTTTGCTGCAACGTTCTGGGGCCGCCTCAGAACCCTGCGCTGCTATTAGAGTAGGAAACATGTAATGTGTTATTTGGTTTGAAACCATAAAAATGATTTTTGTTTGTCATGCTCTGCTCTGCATGGTCTCAAGGTACTTTGCTGTTTAACTCGAATTTCAAATCCTTATGGCATGCGGTAGAAATGTTACAGTCGTGGGGTTTTTATTTTTTTCCTCTTCTTCTTTTTCTTATCTACATAAACAACATAACTTTGTCAGAAAATTGAAAATGTGCACTTTGTCCCATCAGCTAAAATGGGCTGTCAGATAATGCTTTTTTTTTCTCCATTGCATCAGATGAATGATGTAAATGGTTTTTGGCTTTGGAGTTTTTTGCAAGGCACTAGAGTAAATGATCAGAGTAGTAACATTTTTAACCTTATCTATCATAGTGAAACATTTTTTCTGCCTCCAATAAAACATGTCAGAGTCGATTAAGGACATTCTTCAATGAGGTATAATTCACAGATTTTAGTAGCGAATCCAAGAGCACTGAAGTATTAAAGAGGCTGTGAATACTTAATTACGGATATGTTGCCATCCTACCTTTTACTGAATTCCCTTAACACTTTGGTGCTCTGTATCTGAAAATGCTCTTTTCCTCTGATGGTGAAGTAAAAGGAAAAGCCAGGTACAATGGCAGAGCATATGTCACATTGTATCTAGTGACAGAGCAGTGAGAGATACTGCTGTTCTAGTACATTCAGCTGTGCTTATCTGGTACATGAGTGCACATTACTTTCCATGGGCTTGGATCACTTTGGACAGTATCATTAAATGCCACGTCATTACCTGTTATGGAGTAGTGCTTTTGCTTGAAGTGCCTCCTGGGATACATGCAACAGTAGGAAGAATGATGGGTAAAGATGGAAGCAGCATTAAATTTTCAATGGAAACACTATTGACTTTGACTTTTCAGAAGCCTTATCTTTTAGATGGTGTTTGTCACAGAACCTGTAAAGCTGCGGATGTTCGTCAGTTGGAAGTTGCAGGCAGTTGAACGATATGGACAGGTGAAGGCTCCAGAGGGATCAGCTGGGCTAGCATCGAGCTGGAGGGGGTAAATTGAAGGTTTATTTATCCAATTCACTGTCAAGGTCAGCTTGCTGGAGAGCTGTCCTATGTGTGCTTACAAAATGCCAGAATCCTGGCAAATTGTCTGAAAGAGCCTCCAAATCACTGACCTTTGTACAACTCACATCAGCATGCCACTGTCTTTTAACAGTATCCTTAGAGTGCATTAAATAGTTTGTAAAAATCAAGCTTTTAATGTCAGCAGAAGTAACTTTTTATTTTCAGCAATAAGGAAAAATAAAAGATATCTAATGATAATAGAAAGAAACATATGAAATAGAGAAGCTGTTTCACCTGAAATACTTCTAGCATCTCCTGCTTTTTCAGAGCATTCTTCAGAGCATGTTTTAGAGAGGCTGTTTCTTTTCCTCACCAGATAAAACACCTAAAACATTTGAAATTTTTTTCTTTCTTTAGCATTAGCTTCTATTAAAAAATCTAGATTTGCCTTTAGCCTTCTTTAACTTTTTCAGGTGAGTTGCTCAGATTTTAAGCTAATTAGAGCTTAATTTATTCTTTTAATTAGTTACAGGAGAGTTTTTAACTGTTTAGTTTTGTGTATTTCTCCTGCATCTGTATTAGGTATCTGTTAGAAATAGGTCAAATTTTTTTTCTTTTACTAATAACTAGGTATATCTTTAAGTAGGTTATATGTATCCCTTTGGTAACTATGTAGTCTTTTGAAAGTGACTTTATATATATATGAGTCCTTTATTATTTTTATATATATGAGTCCTTATATAAGGAGTATAAATCTCTGTGTAATACCTATCCCTGGAATTTACACTGGGGAAAAAGTGGGATATACCTTAGTTGACTGTGAAGCATGTGACCCCCCCCCCCCCATTTCAAAGCCATTTAAATTGCCCATGCTTAACTGAAGTAGCATGAAAATAAAAACAATAAAAACACAGCAGGTTTAACCATAATTGGCTTAGTATTAGAAAGGGCTAATGGCACATTTGGCTGGTTTAGTGAATGGTTTTTCACTTGCTTTGTAGTAGGTCTTGTTTCCATTTAAATATACAAGGCTCATCATAGCCAAGTGAAAGACAGATATGTGTTGAGCTTTTGTTTTACATTTTGCTTTACACTTTGCAGTGTGTTTCTGGTTTTGTTTTCTCATTTTCCTTTCCTTTTTTTCCCCCCATTCATTAATGAAATACCCAAATAATTGTTTTTGTGAGTTCAGCTTTGTAATTCTCTTTTTCCTTCACTTGTTGTTTGTTACCTCTCTGTGAAAACTCAATTTTCCAAGTAAGGCAGCTCAACTTGCATTTTTCTCAGAAAGGAATATTAGAACACACTACACAGCTCTTATGGCATGGGTGAAAATTATTGACTAGGAATGGATGAACTGGAAAATCAATTTTAGCCCTATTTTGAGAACCTTAATGTGGAACTCTCTTACTACTTTGAACTAATTTCTAATTATACTTGTCAGTTAATGCAGAGTGTATTCCCAGATTTTATCAAATCTGTTTCAATGTTTTGATACCCTGTTGCTGATTTGTATTTTAATAGTATATGTATATATCTCTGAACATTTTCAGAGTTTGAAATGGAAATAGTTTTTGTAAGGACAAAGCAAAAAACCCCCTTGAAGTTTCTTAACTATAGCACAAATATAAATTTCGGTGTATGTACAAGTTTGGAATATATGTAATTCCTATTAATTTTATGACTTGTGTGTAAATCATTGTTTAAGTACTTTTTAAACCATAGAGATTTTATATGATGGCTGCTGAGGGCTGCCTTTGAGCCATAATACATGATCACGTGAACCTGCTGTAGTTCACAGATCACTGACTTGACAGAACTTTATTATTATTTAATATTTATGTTACAATATTGCCCAGAGTCCCCAGCCTTAGACAATGCCCTGTTACAGTGGGTATTGTACAAACATCGATGTAGACATGATCAATGTCTCAAGGAGCTCAGAGCTGTTGTAGTTATAAGGTCACGCTGCAATGAAGTTCAAGTCTGTGTAAACTTTGCAAAAAAGTTTTGCAATATGCCAGCTTTGAAGTAGGAGAGATCAAATCAAAGAGAGTGGAGAGACAAGGATTCCACCTGTGTGACAAAGCAGAGCCTGCCTTTATTGTTGGTGAGTACACATTTAGACAGAACGAAAGCAAGGCTGAATTATGATACAGCGCCTTAGGGCACATGCTGCGTTTCCAATTCAGGCATTAGCCTATGTTTTATATACTTTATATTCTACTTTAATTGAAACTGCTGCATTTTCAGGTTGAGATTTAGCAGATAAAAGAAGGAAAAGATATCTCCCAGATAGTATGTCTGAATTTCATAACTGCATCTCTGCACTCCTGGCAGTCATGGTTTGCAGTAAAAGGGTTAACAGGTGTGATTTACACTGGGCTAGCCCAATGAGAAAGTTTGTATTTTGAGTCTGTGATCTGTGCTGGAAATGTTGGTAATGAAAATGGAAACGTTTTTGGACAGAGTTTGTGTCTCTATTTGCGGTTTAAACCTTGCCTCTTCACGAGGCATTAATTAGTAGAAAACAGATGCAGAGTAGAGATACAGAGTTGTATCTCTACTGTGTACTATATACTGTATACTATATTTTCTACTCTTCAAGTTTTGTCTTAATTCTTTCCTCTTGGTCTAGTTTTTAGATGCTGAGCAAGGGGGTTTTTATCAATCCATTTATTTGTTTATTTTTGCTGTTGTTGAAACTAGCAGGATTTGGTAAAGCCTCCTTGGAGTCCTAATATTCCTCTAGCAGAGTGGGAAAGTTTCCCTTTGAGGAAGAGACATTCTGCCTCTCATGAAGAAAGTTGAATATTTATGATGAAATAGAGAGGATTTCTTCTATTGTTCAAAAATACTTTGTTTACTATTTCTTTTGATTTATACTAAACTATAAGTAACTACTGTTCAGAATCTGAGATCCTTTGGCTCTAATTTAAAACATACCATTTTTTGCAGTAATTCTTACTATGTAATATTTTAGTGGCAACAAAGTATGTTTAAGGAATCTTGAACTAGCAATAATATTATCTTTTAGGGGAGTCTTGGTTAAACAGAGGGAGTAAATTGCCTTGTAGTGTTCTCTGGATGTTGAAGGTGAATTATAGCGGCTCTGAGGATAACTTAGTTGGCTGCTTTCTTTTTTAGCTAACCAACCCATTGACTTCTGCACAAAATAAGTTCATGTGTTTTTGAGCTCTTCCTCTTTTCTTGCAGACTCTCTGGATCATTCAGAGTTTGCTTCAGACTTTAAACACAAACATGGTCTCTGAAGGTAGTATTTTGCTGCAGGGCAACTGGTTGCTTTCGCTTGCTGGGTGTGGGATATGGGTTTTGGTAGGAAGAACTCAAGGGCAAGGAATGCTGACAGAACACCCAGCCCTGCTCAGTTTGCTTGTGGCTGTTCATAGCTCTGAAAAACTGGTTCAACAGTCCATGTTATCACCCAGCACGAGCCAAGTTTCCCTTTTACATGCATGATCCATGTGCCAATGTGTGGAAATGCATAGAAACTGCCGTGCCTGCCTGATGACCACTATGGATTCTGCAACCCAGGGGTCTCATAAAAACACAAAACATCTGAGCCATAGAAAATGATAATTTTTTCTTTTTCCCCCTTCCTGTGAAACGTTAGGATACTGAGTCTGTTTTCCCCTTAAGTTTGGATGGAACAGGCTCCTTTGACATATCACACATTCCTCCTCTTTTGCTTGCTTCCTCTGACTTTCTTCAATTGCTATTCTACTTTCACTGAGCTTGAAGCCTTCTTTCAACCATAGTGTTTCAAGCAGAAAGGCACTGCTGTCTATGAACACTTTCCTTTTGCAATGACAGCCTTTTTGGACTAGTGTTTGTAGAGGGAAAAGCCAGTGTAGAATACCTAGACTGAGAAATTCCATCTATTCTGCAGCAGGCAGCAGCGTTCTGTGAGCTCTTGCATCAGTGATTTCATCTTTGGATGTTGATGGTGGTTTGAGCACCTCGGTGTGTGCTGTGATGATTGAGAGCATCCCTTGCTCCTTTGCTCAGAAGTCTGCAGAGGTTTGAATAACAGATTATATAAGCACAATGGCTTTTAGAGAATGAGGACATAGTAATAGGGCCATCATGAACGTGCTGAGGTATCTGTCCTAATAATGCACCATGAAATTAATATGTACCTGTGAAGTAGTTGCTAAGGGTGTCTGCTTCTTTGCAGATCAATTTGATATAGTGTTCTGTCTGTACAGAAATTGTGGAGTTCATTTTCTGTGGTTAAAAAAGCAGACATTCTGGATTATATGACAGAATTTGATGATTTTGATAATCCATTAACATTTAAAATAAGAGGAAAGTACAAAGCTGAAAAGAGACCTTAGTATGAATTCGAGGACATTTGATGAAAGGTCTAAATTTAATATTATATCTTATTATTGTCTGAGCCATCTGGGGTTTTCTTTGTAGCTACCACATCACTGAATGTATTCTCATCATACAAGTCCTTTTTTTCAATATGCAATTTTATTTCGAGACAAATCTGCCAAATGTAGATATTAGACAATTACTGTTCAAGAATGTAGGAAATGGGAGATATTACCTGCAATGATTATGGAATGTGAAGATCTTAATCTCTTGGGCTAAACAAGAAACAATGGATACATTAGGTCTTTAATGCACAGAAAAATAGATGTATTTGTATATGAAACTTTGCAGCTGAACTTGATCTACTTCATGTACACAAAGTGTGATGGATGTATCAGTTTCTTCATTATCAGAGAAATAACTCCTAGACCACTGAGTGAAATATCATTAGAGTTGTTAGGGCCAAAAAGAGAAGTTGCCCTGTAAGCAGTGAATTTAGGTTTCTTGAAACAAGTTCGCTGGACTGATGCTTTTATTGAAAAAAACCAAAACCCCAACAATAACACAACCCCCCAAAAGTCCCAACCCCATCAGCTGTTGAGGAATCCATTCGGAGCAGGTGGAGTCTGGGTGTGAGCCCAGGCAAGAGCCTGTGACCTGCCAACCCACAGAGTGACCCAGGGCCCAGGGACCCGAGGCACAGCTGGGTAAGGGACACCAGAGCCAGCGCAGGAGCTGAGCAGGGCGATCCCAGACTGCAGAGCTTTAGAGTGCAAGGGGAGAAAAGCACAGCGGTTTTTTTTTTCTTTTTGGGGTCCCTCCTCAGGGGTACCAGCTCGGACTGTTTCTTGTTACTGCTCTGTCATGCCATTGTTTAAAGGATGCAGAGGTCTGAGACTCTGCTGTGGGAAACTTGGGGTCGAGCTGGTGAGGGGGAAGCCTTTTCTGGCTGTGAGTGGGTGTGTGGAGCCCAGTGGGACCCGCTGGGTCACTGGAGCCACCCCGGGAGGGGCCCTCAGCCCCAGCAGTGACAGTCTGGGCTGGTGGGGCTGTGGCTGACAGAGTGGCTCCTGGATGAGCAGACAGAATTATTCCTTGGGCCTGGGTCCTAATCACAGAAGCTGTGTTAGGAAAGGTTTCCTTTTTTTATCAGATAGACCTGTGTCTGTTCATAGCATGGAGCTGGGGCTGAAGGAGAAAGAAATTCAAATCTGTAGGATATGCATCCATCTATTTCTGATTTCAGGAAAAGTCAAATGACAGCTACATATAAACTTTGAAAGACTACATGTTTTATGACACAGAGAGTCTCAGAAGAGACTATTTGAACATTATAACTTTATGCCTAACTGTGGTGCTGTCAAGACAAAGCATAATGTTTTCACATCTAAAATTTAACTACACTGTATTTATTGTTTTGCTCAAGAACATTAAAAGAATCTTATCTGTCAACATACAAGAGCAATGAATGAACAACTTAAATTACAAGAGTAAATTAAATGTCAACTTTATTTCACCAAAACAGGCTGTTCTTTTCTGTTAGCAGAAGTTATAACCACTGTCTTGAAATATTTGCTGTTGAAAAATGATTGACAAGTGTGGACAGAAGTGTGTAAGTGCAACAGGTTTTTAATTTACTTGATTACCATATTTATTGCAAACACACAGGTAAGTTTGGAAAAATAACTTCATTGTTGTACTATGTTAGCGTAAATCCCCTGCATTCACTGTAGTTTTGAACTTTACTGCTCTCTCTGTTCTCATATTGGCTATGTTTTTGTAACTAGAGTATAGCTCTGTGTTTTATTTTATACTAGTAAATCACTGAGACCCAGTAAAAATGTAAAAAACCCTAATAGATAAAAATGATATATTCTTTTGGCTTAGAGTATATGATCTATTTCTCCAAAGTATTTTGAAGACCTCTTCAAATTCTGTGTGTGCTTGTAGATTGCCTGTTATTAAAATAACTCTTTTAGGTGTAATGAAAAAGAAAGGAGTTATAAAATAATGTACATATTGCTGTTCAAACCTTCCTCACCTGTATGTCTGCATTTGTTTGCTGGTCTTTGAGAACAGAAATTTCTTGGAGCAAGCCTATATGCAGCTGTATACTGGGATTAGAGAATTATAGTTCTTAGGGAAGGTTCAGAAAGACATAACAGATAAGTGAAATGTTATTTCACAAGGTCTGCTTCGTTGTGTGGGATATTTCTCCTTGACGGGAACATATAAAAGTGTTTATCTAATGTATCCACACTGTGTATAGTGAAAGAAAAGGGAGTAACAGGTCTTTATCAAAACTATTCACGTGGAAGGGTATGATGTAGCATAAACCAAAGGAGGAGTTTATTTGTGGCAAAATTATGGGCAACTCTCATGCCTTTCATCTCCAACAAATGCACATCTGCCTGCGTTGTGTTCATAAATGAGTGCTCTGCCTGCCTGGAATATGGACTCCTAGAATCAAACAACTTGAACTGGATGAAAAATGAGAGGGCTAAAAATTATGTTGCTGAAGCAAGGCAGTATTTATCCTTGTGGTCAGAGCTATAGGAGAAAAGCCCTCAATCTGCAATTTTCAATATATCTGTTCTGGGTGAAGATAAAAGAATTGCTAATTGAGTTTACAGTATGTAAGACTCTGGGCTGTGTAAGCCTAGGTTATCATTACCTCTGTGTTGTCAGTTGTAAATCTATCTGCTTCTGTGGTCTAGAAAGTCTCTTCCCATAAAATGATGGTCCAGTATTTTTTGAGCCAAGATGTTCTGTCTCCAGCATGTGTCAGAAATAGTGACATAAGACAGAAACTCTCATAATACTAGCCATGAACCAAAAGGAATGTGTCTTGTTAACAACTTTGGAAAGACCCAGTTCTCATTGTAACTGCCTTCTAGCAGCTACATGGAAGAGAGAATAAAAATTATAAAATATAACCATGATGTATTTTCCTGATGAAGCAATAGTTTATAATGATAGTCACTATAAAGTTAATTTTTACTTGAACAGAGCTGAGCTTAATGGTTTTCAATTATACTAATTTGAGTCATGGGTTTAGTTCATGTGGATTTTGCAACCCCTGGGTTTTGCTTTTATGTCTTCTCCCTTAAATGCTTGGCTTCTTTTTTTGCATTTTGCCCTTCCCAGTCTCTTTTAGCAGGGAACATCAGGCAGTGATGGGATGGCTCCATCCCCTTCCATTTGCATCAGAATTTAATCTTCTGTAAGGAAGATGATTAAACATGTACTTTGAAAATAAGGTCTCATGTTCCAAATGGTTTTGTCATCTGGCACATGCTCAAGGAAGAATGTCCATGCTCAAGAAAGGTATGTCACCTTTCTCTGACAGAGGTTGAAATCTCTATTTCACCTAAGTTTTCTAAGACACACTCTGCATTGGCAAGGAATTAGGCTCCTTATAAATACATCAATTTAAATTGATTTGTGCTGAGGCCTCATATCTACAGTAAGTATGTTTTGAGACTTTTTACTTTAGACTATGGTTAGTGTGGCCACCGAAACCAAACATCCCCATCCTGTCTACATTTGGAGATGACTGAGAAACAGTTGTTGATTTGCACCTTTTACTTACATTGACTAATGGAACACATCTGGTACACATCTGGTAGAGCTTCTGACTTTTTTTTTTTTGGCCTACAAAAGGAGTCTGGAATCAGGTCATCAAAACAGTTTTATTAACAAAGCCAACTACAATAAGAGGGAATAAATTCACCCAAAACTGTACCACTGTTCTGGACTGAGATGCTGGTGTAGGTGCAGCCTATGGCCAGTGCCATGGCCATGTGCCTGAACAGAGGGTGAGCAATTCTTTCTCACATCTTTTGCCCATTAAGCCTTTCTGACACTACAATTATTCCTGTGTAATTTCTTTCTGATTTTTCATTTGTTTGTATTGTAAATCCCATGTCCTTTGTCCACTGTCTTGCTCCTTTTTATTTTTTCTTTGTGACTTCACCCCTGACCTGCCCCAGTGTCTCTATATTTTTGTTCAAGCATGGAGCTGGCCAGTGTTGGCCACAAACCCAATGGTCACTGTTTTTTCAGAGTGTACATTGCATTAAAGACAACTCAGCCCCTCTGGGGCTTCACCCACTGTGCAGTTTGAGGAACTGCGGTATTAATTTGCTGATTTAAATGATCTCAGTCTCAGCTTTTCTTTTTAGAAAGAAAGTGTTCAGAGGTATGGAACTAAAAGAAAAAGAAGGAAAGTCAGTCCCCCCATACAGATGTGACTGCAGAGACTTGGTCACTCACTTGGTGTGGGGAAGCTTTTGGTTGCTGAAAAAAGGAGGTCTGGTTAAGATCTCTGGTCAGGGGTGTCTGCAAATCTTAACCTCAGCTGTTGTCCTTGTGTGTAACAAAAGCTTTCCAGTGGTATAACAACATCTACTACATACTTTCAGAAATTCATTTGCTATTTGGTCTCATTTTTATTTCATGTTTCCTTAGAAGTATGCTTTTTGCCTCATAAAAAATGTTAATAAATTCTATCATTATAATTTGCTTTGATGGCATATTTAAGGGTATGTCCTCATGGAATGTCTCTTGGAGAGATGATACCCTGGAAAGAATATGTCTAGAATGGACAGTACTGTCTGACCTCATTAGCCAGCAGTCCAGGGAGCAATTGCAAAAGACCTAGATTGCAGTAAAACCTTGTTTCTCTCCAAGACAGGCAGTAGATTGTATGACTGGGGTGTCACCTTGGTTGTGTCCTGCAGCTTTCAATCTGCAACACATGGACAAGCCTTGAACAGGCACTGTGTCAAGCAAATAGCATCAGAGTTTGTCATGGGTGCCATGGTTTATTACTTTCTTGATGAAATGGGCATTTGTCCAGTGTGAACTTGACTTGTACCTCTGAATTATTTTGCCTGAACTATTTAAGTTACCCTACCTGGTGCAAATTTGGGCTGAATTTGTGCTACAGGAGAAAGACTCCATGTCTACTTTTTATGTAACTGTAATCTTCAATCCATGGCCGGCTAAAACATTAGATGTGTTCACTGACCTCTTTGACATCAATAAGAATATAGTATCTAAATCAGTTAAGATTCCATTTATTCATATACATTATATGCATTTTAATATCGACAAGAGAAGACAAGTCTTATCATTAAAATGATCTTGGATGTAATGTTTTCAAATTGTTACCATAATAGTTCATGACGTGCTGGATCTGTTTTGAGTGCCATAAATCATAGCAACTGATGGGAAAGGAAAGAACAGCAGTTAGAGAACTATGAAAGAAATAAATAATTTTAAAAATAGGTTAAATATTGTTTACTGTCGAAAAAAGGACAGGAATATGATATTTTTCAATTACTTTTACCTGTTTCTTGAGTTTAACCGAGTTTTATATTGATTAAATGTGGTAGAGGGTGGGGTATTCTTTTGGGCTGCAGATTCAGCTAAAGTTGAGAACACATGGTAGCTGTTGCTTTCATTTTGTAGAGAGATCTTTTTGTCCTAACCCAGCTCGTACTGTGTTTCCCTCAAAGATTTAGACTTGTTCTGTTTAAAATGTATATCATCTTCCTGATAAATGGTGTCTTTCCAAAAGCACATTTACTTTTTGCTTGTAGCATTTCTTTGAGTGATGTGGATATTACAATCCAAAGCCAGTCCTATTTTCTTAAATATGATCTAGCTTGTAATGCAGATCAATGTGTATCAATATAACCTTTAAGACAAACTGGCTTTGAACTTCATGGTATCCTTTTTATGGGGTGAAAGAACACGCTAAGTAACTGGAATGTTATTAATACATTTTTCAGTATTTTTTGGCTAAAACTTAACTTGAACTACACAGATAAAATGCTCTGATCATTTTAAATATTTATCTTGGTGTGTGAAGAAACCAAAGTTAGAAAAGAGATTTGGGTTTTTGGTTGGTGCTTTGTTGTGGGGTTTTTTGTTGTTTGTTTTGTTTTGTGGTTTTTTTTTTTTTTTTAGTAGCTGAAGGCAATTATATCTTTATTGACCCTCTGTGTTCACCCCCTCCTTCAATGTCAGGTACTTGCTTATTATTATCAACATGACATCTCCTTTCTTTGAAAGGTTGTCCGTCACACTTTGAATCACCTCTCTCCATGGTTACATTTTCTAATCAGTTCACATGATTGAGCCTACATCAAGTGATGCTTTACTTAATTCCTTTCCGTTTGTATGGTGTGATTCTTGGAGGGACTCTCGTCAAAATTTTGGAGGGCCCTGTCAGTTTGAAAAGAACATGACCTTTAAATTGTATCAGTATGTTTGCTGGTGCATAAGGGAAAGGAAAAGGTTTGTAGTGATGGAAAACCACTCTAAAAATGAAAAGTAATTCTCTCAGAAGCAACATGCATAGGAAGTTAATTTGTTTATATTTAACTGATTTTAAAAAAGGACAGAATGAGGGGGACATGTTCTTTGAACAATAAGGGCTCTGAACAGTGTGTCCTTAAATTTGGCTTTGAAAATGTTATCTATTGTTCTTGCTTTTCTGCATTTATAAGAATAGATAAAAGCGGAAATATTCAAATGCGACAGAATAAAGGTGTAATTCTTTGAAATTATCAAAGCTGTTGCTTTGCTGCATTTTCATAACTGTATCTGTGGCCATGCTATAATTAGTAATTGACAATGCTAATTATTGTACAGTCTGTCACAGACTAAAGTGGCAGAGTTAGATTTTATGTGGGTATAAATATGCATACATTTATGTGTGCGTGAGAGGATACTTCAAGTTAACACAGAATTTTGCATTGTGAGTGCAGGCAGTCTGAAAACAAGGAAAATCTGTCTGGAATGTCTAACATGGATAGTTGAGGAATATAATACAGGTTCATGCTGGTGGAGCTGAGTAATGCTGGGAACATAATAAAGTTTTGCAACCTTTATTAAGTATATAAACTGTAGATGATCAAATACCCTGCATAACTGAATCAGGGATATTGACTGTTCTCATCTCCTTTCTTCTATGCTTTGAGGTAAATTACTCTTAATTAATTTTTACAAATGTCAAAATGTGTCGTTTCAGTGAAGCTGTTGAAGTCTGGTTTGCCATGCATTTATATGTTATTGTTACTTGATGTCCAGAAGCTGTTTGTCCTCTAGCTTTTTTCTATATTTGGTGTGTTTTTAATCATACCACTACAGATTCTTTGATATCTGATAAGGTATGAGGTCATTCTGAAAGTGTTCCCAAGGTCAGTAAAAGGATTTTTCTTTTCTTTCTGGATATGGCACACTCAAAAAATGTGTAGGAACTTGAATATCTTTGAACTTTTCACCCTTCTGTCAACTTGGTTGAAATGAGACTATAGATTCAGACGTTATAGGGTGGAGATGCACAGGCAGGGTGTGATCACACAGAATTGCTGCAGTGAAGGTGTTTGTGCTGCTCCCTTGTCACCCTAAGTCCCCTGCCAATCTCTTCAAATTTAATAGTGTTCTTACTGAATCCTAAGAAGGATCTAGGCTTTCCTGCCAAAGATCTTGTTTTCTGGTACTGGATCTCATTGTTGCTTCAGGAAATCAACCCTATTTGATCAATCTGACAAAAATCCAAGTTGTCAGAGCCCTTGTTTTGGGTGTGGCTGGAAAGAGATGAACGGGTTAATCCTTACTGTGAATTTGCATTTAGACAGCATTGTAAGAGTCAAATTCTGGTCTTTGTTCTCTGATTTGCAGCCTAAGGAGTAGAAAAATGGACCCTAAAAGTTAATCACTTTGTACTTTTTCACTCTTCCCAAGAAGTGCCCCAGTGTCACTTGAGCTCTGGGCTCGAATGCTTGCAGACTCTGCCCCTTTAACACAGCAGCTGTGGGCTGGTTCTGGGCCTGGAGAGCAGAGAGCTCACCTCTGCCATCTGCCCTGTCTCAGTTTAATTATTTGGCATGTTTCACTTTCCTAATGGTAGTGGCAAAGCTGTGATTGTTTGCATCTAAAATTAAGGCTGTTAAGAGCTCAGATTCGTAGGCTTTTGCAGCATCAAGGTGTGCTGGAGTTGTGTAGCTCATGATACACAAATTGCAGGTGGGTATGACACTTGACGAAAGCACACATGCACTCAGCATTAGATTTCCCCATGCAAAACTTGGAATGATATAGTTTGTGGATTTTAGATACTGAAGGAGATCAAGGCAGCTGTATCTGGGGTACAAGCATGCATGTAATCTGCATTTCATAGAGGCATTTTGCATAGGATTTTATTTTAGCATTTTGTGCTAATTCGTATTTCATGATTCATTCATACATTTAACCCGTTAATGCAACTCTAACCTTTCTCTGATTGCTCAGATAAAAGTGTTTTCTCTGTGTTTCAGAGAGTATGAAACAAGGTGGCAGAATGATAAATACCAATAGCGGGTCTCTGGGTTGGTGGCAATATTCAGTAGCATATAACACGGCTTTCACTTACACAAGGAAAGGTCATACATTTTCATCTGTGACGTCTCATCGTTGGCTGAGACATGAACTTCACAAATATGTGAAGCCACTATATTCTACAGTTGTTTTCCTCTGGGCCATAACCTCTAGGTTTTAGTTACTGTAACTTGATGGAGCCCCAGGCTCACGATATTGAGGACAAATGATGTTTGGCATCTCCTACAGGAAATCCCCCTTCTGATAGGGTGCTTTAGTGTTTAGGACATGTGAAATCTCAGAAATACTGCAAATAATATTCTCTGTTTGAAAACAAAACCAAAACCACACGTCACAAATTAAGTATTAGGAATTAGGCCTTGACTGAGACAAAGGACTTTTGGTTTTGGATTACAATTTCTGTTATTTTCTCCAGCCAGAGGTGAGCTAGAAATGGTTATGTGGCATTATATCTTTTTAAAGAGCAAATATAACACAAATTCTGTGCAGCCTTAAAATACTAATACATGTTTTTCTTTGTGCTCTCTTTTTTCCTTAGGAAGTTGATAGTAGAAACTGTGCATCGCTTCAGGGTCTTGTGATATGACCTCAAAACATTTGTTTGTTTATTTATTTACTTCCTCCCCCTTTCTTTTTTGACTCCTGCTCTGGCTAATTGCTCTCCTCTTTCCCTTGAAAGAATAAAATTGTGTGTTTTAACACATTCCATTTCCTACAAGCTAAGCGGCTCCCATTGTAATGCTTTTCTCACTTTCCCTCTTATGGTATAATTTCATATCTTGAATTGTCTAACACACAGAGTAATAGCTGATATTCCTACAGCCCTATCAACTTGATTGGAATTTTCCACATGGAGCAAATGCAGTGTTGAACCCCTAAGGAGCATCATGGGGACCAGATCCCAGAGTTCCAACCTGCTCCTTGTGTAATCACAGGCAGTATTCATTCAAAAGTCTCTCTTAAATTAATTGAGAGCGTTGCCTGAGAGGAGTTGAAAGACTGGGATCATTCTGAACAGCAGTGTAGTTGTGCTATACTGTTAAAGGATGCCATGGCTTAAATATACTGGAAGTCATAAACACAGCATTATAATAAATTACAAAGCAGACTTTTGGAAGATTTGTTCTACCTTTCACAAAATGCTAATGTTTATTTTGCTTTCATTTCATCGCATTGTCTTTCATTTAAAAATTACAGCTTTACTACAGTGAGCTAATTTCATAATACTGTATTAACTTAATATTATATAAATCATGTTTGTCAGATTTGGGCATTGTTGTAGATGTACAAAGCCCAAATTTACTACCAAAGCTCTCCAAACACATGTATTCATAATTTGCTACAATGAACCATATGCCACAATATAGTATTAAGGAATTACACATTCTAATGCCAGGCACAAATCCTGCTGCTCTTTCTGCAACTGTTCTAGGTACAAATAGAAACAATATATTTCTAGCCTTTTTTTCCCCCCTACTTGCAATTATGAGCAAAAAATGTTACAATGTGGGAATATTTTAGCCACCTGCACTTTGTTGTCGAACTAATTTTTAGCTGCGTGTTGCTTTTGAACATTATTGAAAATATGCGGAGATTGCAGCAGTTCCTGGGTATATTTTCTCTGCAGACTATTATAACTTTAGGCCTGGAAGGAGAAGGTAATAGAAATTGGCACAACGAATATTACAGAGTACGGAGAGCTACAGCTTTCTTTTAGTGGAGAATGGGAACGCTCCTGCCTAAGAGGTTTAATTGCA